>NW_012267286.1:11800002-11815447 GCF_000151885.1 Dipodomys ordii
AGAAAGAAAGAAAGAAAGAAAGAAAGAAAGAAAGAAAGAAAGAAAGAAAGAAAGAAAGAAAGAAAGAAAGAAAGAAAGAAAAAGAAAGAAAGAAAGAAAGAGGCAGTCTGAGAATGTGTTTTAGTAGTGCTTGCGTAGCATGCATTAAGCCCGGGCTCAATTCCACTAAACAGAAAAGGCCAGAAATGGTGCTGTGGCTCAAGTAGTAGAGCGCTAGCCTTGAGCAAAAGAAGCTCAGGGACTTTAGTGCCCAGGCCCTGAGTTCCCCCAGGACTGGCAAAAAAAAAAAAAAAAGGAAGAAAAAAAGAAAAAAAACAAGCTTTACTTGGAGAGAAAAGAATGACACAATGTTAATTACAATGGTGTTGCAGGCTTCAGAGTTCTACTTATTGTCATCCATTCATCCATCTGTCCATCCACTCAAAGAACCTGCTCTGGGTTCAGGTTCTGGCAGACATAGAGAAGGACAAAACAAAGTAGTCAAAACAAAGCTCCGGGTTCAAAAACCCTCTCTCCACGTCAGTCACCAAGAATTGAATAAAATCAAGTGTCGGGTTGGACACAAGTAGTCAATCTACCCATAAAGATGTCTGAGAAGCTTAAACATTTATCAAGGCCAGAGTAGCAATGGAAATAAACACCTCCCCACACTGGACTAACTGGTACTGGCTAATGATGAAGTAAGTTTTAGGGCTGATTGGGAGACTTTCAGTCAGAATTTTAAAAAGATCACAGCTGAGAATAGTCTACCACAAACCTAGTGATGTCAGTATTAAGAGAATCAACTGTTTTGTGGTTTCTATTGTGTTGTTTTTTAAAATCTGTATTAGATGCTGCATGATTCTGAGGAGGGTCTATTCAGGCCACATAAGCAACAGCAAAGGAAGATGCTATCCTGGCATCTCTTACCTCCCCAGTGATTAGCAGCAAAGCCACTGCCAAGTTTACCAGGAAAACACGTCTGCACAAGTTCATGGTGACAGGCTGTACTTTAAGTCTTAAGTTTCTCTGTGCTACAGGTTCTTGGAATTTCCAAGCCTGTGATGACCTGAGATTTATTTCTCACCGTTTAGGACAAAACAAGTTCTTGTTCTGTACCACAAATATAGAGGTGACCCCATACTGACTTTGTTTAGACAAACAAGATGGACAATTCTAGTACTGGGACAGCGTGTGCTGTCACTGAAATGCCTATGTGGTAAAAGCTTTTCCCCAGCTAGGCCCTTTGAGGAGAAGAACATTAGCAAATAGGGCCTAGTGGAAAGAAGTTAGGTTTGGGGGGACATGGCCATAGAAGACAATATTGAGACCATGAGGTGAGCAGCTTAATCTGCCTCATGCTCCCTGCTGTGATGGACATGGGGCCAAGAAACCCTAGACTGAACTGTAGCCTTAAGCCAAGTAAACCTTTCCTCATAAGTTAGTTAGCCTCTGGTAATTTGTTACAGTGATGGAAAGCTGACAAAGAACATGGATTCTTTATCTTATTATTATTATTATTCAACATGAATTTTCTGGTATGACTCTTACCTTTTCCAGCCATATCTAAATCCAGTTTGAAACTAATAAGAAATCAAGGCAATATAAACATAATTGTATCACTCTAGAGGACACTTTCAAGTCCATATTTTTTAGTCAATATCCAGCCATTTAAGTGTAAACTTAGTTTTTTTTAAAGTTCAAAATTAAGTTCCATAGGTATAGGCCACACATAAGTGTAATTATAAGGAACCAGAAAGTCTTTGCTTGCTCTTATCCTTCTTTTGTTTAATATACATGTAGTATTGAAAGAAATTATGTGTCTTTAATCAATGCACTAAATAATATGTTTTGATTAACTCAAAGTGGACTATTTCCTCCTAATGCTGAGATGCTAATATATAACCCTAGAGCAATGAAACAATAAGAAAATTGTTTGTAAATATACCAAACTGCAAATTATATACACAAAATTCAATAGAAGTGACACACCTAAGAAGTTACTTGAAATCATCCTTGGTTCTCCATCTTGAAACATTATCTCGGAAGTAACTGTTTACAGTATACAATGGTTCAAATATGGTTTCTCACTTCCAAACCTCATGTTGAAGGGTTGGAGGTGTGGTTAGATAGAACACTTGCTTAGCAAGTGTGAGGCCCAGAGTTCAAATCCCAGGGCTGCCCAAAACCTCACCTTGGAAAGTAATCTCCATTATGAGATACTGGGAGGAGAAATCAGGTGGGACCTTTTAGAGATAATTAGGGCTCACCCTCATGAATATATTAATTTTGTGAGCTTAATGGACTAATTGGGATATGGATTATATCAAGAATGAGTTCATTTATAAAAGCTCTTTTGGCTATGTCTCTCACTGTATGGTGCCCTTTGGCAAGACCCAATCCACACGAAGTCACCTACTTCAAAGCAAATGTGGATGCCAGACTCAGACTTTCAAAATAAACCAAACAGGGCCAGACATTCAGTTAATATCAACAGAAAATAGACTAAAACATCTTACCTGTCTCACTTCCAACCAAAGGCTGATTGGCAAAATGCTTGATAAAATCTTTTAAAGATGAATATTCATTAAAGCCAAATTTAAATGAATATCCGGTATATTCAACATGGAAGTGTTTGACTGAGTCTTTGGCTCTAAAAGGGAAAAAAGAAGCATTGAATGTTATTTAATAAATGAATGTTTTCTTTTTGAAGGCAAAATGTAGTCAGAGGCATTAGCATTGCCATTAACCTTTCCTAGGAACTGAGAATATGTAATCATTGGAATCATTGTAGTTTTAAAGAACATCACTAATGGCATAGCATGGGCCTTCCAATTTCTCACTCTCCCGAAAGGCCAGAGGCAACTTTACCTCTTCTCAGACTTGGCGAAATAGTGTTTGAATATGAACCCCCTTGCAGAACATGAGCTATGATGGCAGCATAGAAATGGCACGTACCAACCTCTCCATATTCCTGCTCTTCCCTGACTTGTTTGGGAATAGAATTTTGCTTCTGTCAATTAGTTATGAGAGCCCAGTACTTTTCCTATCTTGTTTGTTTTACTGCCTACTGAATAAAATACCAAATTTCTCATGTTGCCATTTTCCTATTTCATTTTTGTTTTTGTGCTGGTACTGGGACTTGAACTCATGGCCTCGAATTCTGGCTCAAGTCTGGCACTCTACCACTTGAGCCACACTTCCATTTCTGACATTTTATTCGCTAAGTGGAGATACTCTTTTGTCTGCTTGGGCTTCCTTTGAACCAAGATCTTCACATCTTAGCTTCCTGAGTAGATAGGATTATATGTAGGTGCCACTGACACCCTGCTTTCGACTTTATTTATTTATTTATTTATTTTTGTCAGTCGTGGGGCCTGAACTCTGGGCCTGGGCGCTGTCCCTCAGCTCTTCAGCTCAAGGCTAATGCTCTACCACTTGAGCCACAGCACCACTTCCGGCTTTTTTCTTTTACTTATGTGGTGCTGAGGAATTGAACCCAGGGCCTCATGAATGCAAGGCAAGCACTCTACCACTGAGCTACCTTCCCAGCCCTCGACTTTATTTTTGAAATGAGGTAGAATATAAAATTAAATACTGCTCTGTACTTTATTCACCCCCACCCTATCTTCTTAGCCCCATCTCCTACTCTACACAGCCCACATTGCAGTGTTAAATTGCATTAGACCATAAAAACACACCCAGATTCTGATTCAGTAGGTGGAGCAGAGAATTTATATTCTAACATGTCCTTGGTTGATGCTGCTAGTCTAGAGATCATACCTTCAGAATCCTTGCCCTGGACCTACTATTGTCTCCAGTGTTTCTGTCTCTGACCCTTAGCTCCTACTGTTCCTTTCCCTTGCAGTGTCTTCCTCCTTGTCTGTGCTGGGACAAAACCCAGCTACCTACCCACCTTGACTTTAAATATCTCTTCCTCCTTAAGCCGAGTGTTTTTCCTCTTCTGAATAACCCAAACATTTCTTTTATGTTATCTACTATGCTCTGCTTTGTAGTAATTTTGAGGTGTTATTGGCCTTTTGAGATTGTGCTTCCTGAAAACAAAAGTCTTTGCACTTCCTCAATACTTATTTATGTGACTGATGCAGAGTGGATATTTGAAATATTTAGTCTTAAAGGAATGACTGAATAATTGAGCACATACAATCATCCTTCTGAACTGGCCTATGGCTCATGCCATTTCCAGTAGGTTTTTAAATAGAATTCCTAAGTACATACAATGGAATGCAATGATTCATATTTTAATGTTTCATGAAGATGAAATACATATTCCATCTATTCATAAGGAGCTTATTTCCTAAGCATTGAGATAAGACATGTATACATGAAAAGTTAATTAAAATATTCAATCCAATAATTCCCTGTGTTGTGATTTTTGCCAGGTCCATTCAATAAAGCACCTGCAGCCTAACCATATGATAGATATCAACTGTGTGGCTGTCAGTCAAAGAAAGCAAAGGTCTTGCTACCACTCATCTCAAAAGTTTCCATATTTATTACTTAGAAAGTGGATAAACAAAACGTGAATACATGAAAAATATTCATGAGTTGTTTTTTTCTTTTGAACTCCCATTTTCTCCATTACCCACTATTTCCCCTCTCCTTTTCAAGTGGGCCTGTAGATTCGTTGTGGGCAAAAAAAGGGGTGACAAAGCATTCTGGGATGGAGTACATACATCATGTTCCAATTATTCGGTCAAACGCTATGCTAGATAAAGTTAGCAGGGGACTTTGCAGAATACCAATTCCCTAAAGTAATTTATCTTAATATGGGAAGATTACATGTGTACGCTTGCCCTCATCATATGAGCTCATCTCATGAACAGGGAATTGTCCCTGTTCACAGAAGAGGCAATCAAAGAGACATGCTTTGGCTGGAATGGAAGATAGCAAACATCTGTGCCATAGAGGCCATGTGACATGTGGTCTCCATGCGGTGACACTGGTCCCTGGGTGACAGCTGAAAGAGACTAGGGACCTCAATTATTCAGCAACAAGGGAAAAGAGAAAAAGCAAGACATGAAGAAGGGGGTCCTGAGCTCCTATTAGGAGCCACAGCCTCAGCTAACAGCTTCACGCCAGCCTGGTAGGATTCTAATGGAATCTGCACTGGGTCTGGATGTCTGGTCTACAGAAACTGAAATGATCAACTTATGCTCTTTTAAGCTACTGGCTGCTTTTGGTGATGATTTGTTATACAGCATAGGAATCAATAAAGAGGCTCTAAAACACAAAAAAGAAGCTAAGCATGTATGTTTTCTCTTGGCTTTTGAGCTTATTGAAGCTTGTTACCAATCATCTAGAGACCTATGTTCTTAAGCAGTCTTGTTTTCTTTCATTGAGAGAAGAGATTAAAACAAACACACAAACAAAAACCATGGCTGATTTGGATGGACAGAAGGATTAAGGAGAAGCAGAAGGAGGTCCTGCCATTGTGTAGTGACAAGGAGGCGGTAGCCATGTAGAGGAGGAGAGAAATGAAAAAGTTTCTCATGCCAGCTCACCCTGAGGAGCTATACTGAAAAGAAAAACTGGTACATGGAGGTACTACTGGGATAGTCATACACTGGCAGTTGTAGGTCACTGGGGAATGATGGAGGGGAATTAGTTGAGTCTTCATATCCCCAGCCTAATCCTTGGAGAACTACTTGATGACTCAAGTGACTTGCTGCATGTGTACAGAAGACAGAGTAACAGAGGCCAATGAGAACCAGCTACCACCCATGAGGATATAAGCTGGGTTGGCTTCTTGGGTCTGGAATGCTAAATGAGAAGGAGGCTGCTAGAAGAAACTCTGTCTGGAATTGACAGTCATTGCATGGTTGTATGTACCTGGAGTGGAATAGTTCACTTACTTACCGTAGGTAGAATATGAAGCCTTAAAAAAGAAAGACAGTGCCAGGCACTGTCAGGCTCAATCCTGTAATCCGAGCCACTCAGGAGGCTGGAATCTGAGGAGCACAGTTCAAAACAGAAAACCAGAAGTGTAGCTGGGGCTCAAAGTGATAAAGCACTAGCCTTGAGTTTTAAAAAAGTTCAGGGACTGCACCCAGGCTCTGAGTTCAAGCCCCACAACTAACAAAAAAAGAAAGAAAGAAAAAAAGAAAGACTATTTATAGAAAATACAGTACACTCCTATAATCAGACTAATGGGGAAGTGGATCATGGTTTTGGGCCAATCTCAAGATCCTACCTTTGAAACAAACCAAAGGCTGGGCACCAGTGGCTACACACCTATAAGCCTAGCTATTCACCAGTCTGAGATCCCAGCTCAGGCAGGAAAGTCCATGAGACTCTTACCTCCAATTAGCCAGCAGAATGTTGGAAGCAGAGATGTCACTCAAGTGGTAGACCACTAGCCTTAAGCAAAAAAAAGCCCAAGGGCAGTGTCCAGGCCCTGAGTTCAAGCTCCAGGATCAATATGCATAATGTGTGTGTGCACACACACACACACACATCCCAGAAAAGCACAAAAAAATCAAAAAGACAGGGGGCCTGGACCAAGGGGTCAAAGTTTCAGAACTCAGCAAGCAGCCTTGGGGCCAAATCCCAATATCGCTCTCCTGCCAAAAGTTGCATAGCACCCACTTTTTAAAAATGACTATACAAGTTGTCTAATCACAAATCATTCTGGTTTTCCAGAATGTGCAGCAAGGCCCAAAAGGGCACTCACTCCAAAAGGACCAGGACTCAGGGATTCAGATTCTGGTACTATTTCCTTTTCTTTCTTTTTTTGTCAGTCATGGGGCTTGAACTCTGGGCTTGGGTGCTGTCCCCGCACTCTTCAGCTCAAGGCAAGGCAAACACTCTACCCCTTGAGCCACAACACCACTTCTGGTTTTCTAGTGGTTTATTGGAGATAAGAGTCTCACAATGTTCCTACCCGAGCTGGCTTTGAACCGTGATCCTCAGATCTCAGCCTCCTGAGTAGCTAGGACTACAGGTATGAGCCACCCAGCGCCCGGCTTCTGGTACTATTTCTAATGTTGATGTATTAGATGCTAGCTGGCTCATCTTTTGGTTTTCATGCTCATCAGTCAAATAAGAGGTTGAGATGAAAGAACTTTCTAAACCTCTTCCAGTTCCCACATTAAAACAAACAAAAAAAACCTGTTAGTGGATGAAATCCTTTAGCCTGCTAGCCCAACAAGAAAGCCGGGAGTTTTTATCTGGCCACCTGAGGGATGGTAAAGTTAAGTGTGGAACTGACTCTAAAACACCCTACCTGACAGAGAGAGAGTACTGCCCAGTGTGCTCACTGCTGTCTCTCAGAAGGTAGCTTCCATCCTGTCCATTAGAGAGGAGAAGCGCTTCCGCCGCGTGGCGCGTGAGGTTGCCATGATACCACCTGAAATAAACCAGGAACGCACTTTTACAAAGCGCAAAACAAGATGATTCCTCTTGTGGTGGGGTTTCCTTCCAGACACTCCCCAACAACATTTCCCTTCATCAGCGGGCCAAATGCCAAACTTTCAGCCCCCAGGTCAGGACAGGGAGACCACTGGGTGCAGTCCAAGGGGAGAGCAGAGGGTTGGCAAATTGTAGAGGTATGGTTGAACTCCATCAGGAAACGTCACCTCTGCACCTGGTGCTTTGCTTCATTAAGCATTCATGGAGAATCCTAAATAATTCAACATGTGTCTCTAAAACTTGACATGCTCATGTATGATCATTATACATGTATACATGTATAATGATCATACTGGTATCAAAATAAATGATGGCTCTCACATGCTTTTGAAGATAGAGATGTTTTGAAACAACACAGAACATGGGCCGATGCTCTTGGGCAGGGCCATAGGAGGAGAAGCAGGAAGTGGAGAGAGATAGAGCCTCCTTGCTCAGTGGCTACCAGCAAAGTGTGTGTGTGTGTGTGTGTGTGTGTGTGTGTAGGGGGGAGGGGTTAATGTCAAGCAAGTCCCAGCAGGGAGTGGGAACACATATATGGCCTCAGAGTACTACTTGTCTTTCACAGGAGTTACTAGGAGCCAATCAACACAGGCTTTAAAAACTGCATCTGGTTGTGAACATATAAGTATGCGATGAAATCCAGGAGAAGCCGTCGCTTCTCCCAAAGCAGGCTGACTGAATGCTGATGGCCCAGAAGGTCTCCAGGGGCGGGGTAGAAGAGAGGCCACAGGGACTCTGTTTTCTGAACCATCCTGTTTTGCCACTTTTATTCCTTAACTTCTCCTATTGTTTGTCAGTTTGTTTGTTTTCACCCCTCTGTATAAAATGTCTAAGTTGAGCGGACAAAAGTCACATTAGTTCCAAGGCCAGTGACCTCCTTCCTTCCTGGGACATGCCTTGTGTCTGTCTCCACTCCGGGATGTGCACAGTACACCTGCAGGTACATTCTGGTCCTGCAGACATTTCTTCCTTATTTCCATATCCCCACACAACCTTGTATAAAGTACTTCAACCGGTGGATTTATGTATGAATGGAAGAGCTTGGCAGATTTATGAATGAATGGAAGAATGAGGAATGCAGTGTAGCATCTCCACCCAATAGGAAAACAAAACAAAACTTGTGGGACACATTGCCATTTGTAAGCAGAAAGAAGCCACCCACAGGAGGAACAGAACAACACGTCAGAGGAGGAAACTCCCTTGAGCCCAGGTGCACTAGATACTTGCTATCTGCTGGCCATCGAGAGTCGCCGTCCACTCACCACCCACTTCTAGAATCCAAGATTGCAGAAATGCACGTGCACACGTAGGAGAAACAAGCTTTTCTGCTCCATCCAGTGTGACACCTATGTAAGCACTTTATACTTTTTACTGATATTCTATCATTCAGCCTGCTTGATTTTTTTTTCTTGTCCGGAAAAGGGAATTTACATACAGCACTTATTAAACGTCTCATTCAGTAGGATACTGGTGGGGCTCTGTATACACCTGCAGAATACAAAGCCTTGTTATGAGAAACTCGGTTGGTTTAGTAATCGCAGAACTTCCTTTTCTTCCCTCTGTTCACAGAAACGCTAAGAAGTTGTACTCGTTTGGTAGAAAAGAGAGAAGTTTGAAAAGCTAGGAAGTTACCTAAACATGTGGGTTCTGGATAAGAAGGTTTACGGACTTGTAAACCCAGTGTGCCGCTAGAGACCCTTCTTCACACTTCCCATTGGTTTGTGCGTATAAAGGCTGAAGCCAGTTGTCTGTGGGTAGCAAGCACTCACTCACCACCAGAATCAAAGGTTGGCTTCTGAGTTGGGATCTTCACACAGCAGCAGTGTGTTATGTGTAAGCAGTGCACTAACTCCTAAGGCCAGCTCATGGGTGGTCTCATAGCTTTGCTACTAGGAAGTCTGTGATCTGGGCTGCGTCCTTGACAAATGTCGCTGGTTCCATCTATGAAATGATGATCATCCCTCACTGAATGTGAGGTTGGGAGAGGAAATGGCGTATTGTGTGGGATGGCATGGTGTGGTGCATATGGGTGGACAGTAGATAACCAGTCGCAGCAGAAAGGCTACTTGGCTTGGGAAATAAGAATGTGCTTTGCACCCAGGTATTCTGGGTCTTCAAGGAACCTAATTTCTCTGCTCTTGAGTCTCTGATGTAAAGCTGGATCATGGATGCTTTTGGAAGAGCAGAGCTATTTATACAACAGAGCACCTCAGAGAAGGCACTATTCCCTAGGTCAGCAAGCCATCAGCCAAAAGCCAATCTTGCCAGCCACCTGCTCAGTATGACAGAACTAACAGAGGCCTCATTAAAATGGCAGTCCCAGCCATTTTTTAGTTGGACCTTTAAATATGTGTAGAAAAAGTTATCTGGTTGGGTGCTAGTGGCTCACAACTGTATTTACTCAGGAGGCTGAGATCTGAGGATCGTGGTTCAAAGCCAAACCGGGCAGGAAAGTCTGTGAGGCTCTAATCTCCAATAAACCACCAGAAAACTGGAAGTGGCGCAGTGGCTCAAGTGGTAGAGTGCTAGCCTTAAGCTGAAGAGCGCAGGGACAGCGCCCAGGCCCAGAGTTCAAGCCCCATGACTGACAAAAAAAAAAAATCTTCTGACGTTTGATCTAGTTCAACCTTTTTGTACACATGTGAACAGTAAGAGACTAAAAAACACAAAAAACAAAAAACAAAAAAAAGTGATCAATTTCTCACTTGAGGGAATGTCTGAGCAGAAACCTTAAATATTTAATTTTAAAATAGCCAAAATCATTTTTACTATGTCCTTTTTGTGTCTGTACCTACATCATATAGCTATACTGTCCCCACACTGTCTTGGGTATAACAATTCTTTTGGTTATTCCCAAGAATTGTTGGGATTGTTGAGTAATTAACTAGCAGTTCTTATTGCCAGTTTCTTACATGCTGTCTCTAGTACTTATTTATTGTTTTCTTGTCCTTCTCTTCAGTGGCATTTTGTTTGTATTGGGGGCAATAAAAATCATTTTTCATTCTAGTACCGAAAGCTCTATGATGGTAGCTTTTTATGGGTCTGTTGGAGAATTTGCATAGGTGGCCTCTGGACTGAGGCTAGAAAGGCACGGATGAAGGCATTAATCATAAGGAGAGTTGCTGAGGGCTTTTCCTGGCAACTGGATGCTAAAACTCAAGGGATTCTTAGAAAAGAACTCAACAGCAGCCTTTCTTACCTTTTGCCTCCCAAGTTGGCTCCAGGGAAGGAGCTCATGCCTGTTCTAGTATTGCTGGGTCGCAGTTACAGAAGGCTCTGTGTGTCTCCATCCTCATCTTTGCTGACATCTTCACTTATGGCTTCCAGTTGCCATGACAACTACATTCTCTCTTCCTGTTTCCTGCTCCCGGGTCCAGCTCTGCCTTACTAACCTGTCACTGGGAACTCATCAGGAATCTTTACTATGAAAGATCTGCCTCTGAAACACAATTCCTCCACACTGTCCCTATCTATATTGATAGAGGAAACCCTACTGGCCCTCCTCCGTGGCTGGTGCATAGCTTCCAACTCTTGTCCTGCTGGATGCATACTTTGCACAGCCCAGGGGGGGCTGTGAAGTAGCCCATCTCGTGTTGCTTTGGATGCCACGCCTCTCCCTCCCCCCACAGGCTGGCTGGCTCAGGATCTGCTACAAAGAGCATTGGATGAGATAGAACCACCCAAGATGTCTGCCCCGTGCCAAGGGCAGGGGTCATAGGCACTGCAGAGTCCCAGGAGCTGTCGGGAAGCTGGTCTTTTGGTAATACAGCCCAGGGCTAGAGGGTTCCTTCCCTCTCTGGGGGAGAGGGGAGGAACGGGGGGCACAGCATGGCAATGATAAAAATGGTTCCTCTCCTCTGCCACTCTCTTCAACTTCTGCAGCCTGAACAACCCTGGCATCCGTATCTCTGCCTTAAAGAAGCAAAGTCTGTCCACCCAGAGCTTTTCACCCCCCGCCACACCCTCTCTGCTCCCCCTGGCACCCAGTGTGAAGCCAAGCCACCAAGATGGTTTTATTTCTGTTTTGCATTGATGCACTTAGGATGTGAGACATGGCCTTGGACTGATGTTTTTATTGTAAATGAGGCGTGGAAATGAATAGAGTTGTTTCACTTTAGAAGACTACAGGTGTGAGGGATAGATTTGCTGTATGTAGGTCAAGGTATAGGATTTACACATCCCAGAGCCTTGAAGAAGAAAGCAAAGAACCAATACTTTCTCAAATTGAACCACTTCATTATCTGTTGGTATCTATAAAAGAGTGAACATGAGAACTTAGCTATTTAAATAACCCACTGAAGTAATATAGAAGTAAGCCATGAAGACAGAGGGCTTAGTGGTTGACACCTGTAATCTTAGCTACCAAAGCCGAGATTTGAAATCCCATCTCAGATTAGCTTTCATGGATCTGTGACAGATAGGTAAGGCTTTCACAGCTGATAGGTGTTGTTTTCATCTTGTTTGTTGTTTTCTTTTTAACTGGTTTGTTTGCTTTGTTTTGTCTTTTCTTTTGTGGTACTGAGGGTCAAAGCCAGGATGTAGTACTTGCTAGGTAAGTGTTTTACCTTACATCCCAGCACTGTTTGCATCTTTTGTAAGAAGATGGAAGCTGGTCTTATGTCTTGGGGCTGCAAAGACTGACAGTTAAGAATCCAGATCAAAGATCTAGGTTTCACCTAACTGGAAACACTGTTGCTAATCCAGCCTTGTAAGGGGATGTATTCCAGGGTGTAGACTGAAGGGTTGATTTCTCTAGGAAATTCCCTCCCTCTCTTGTGTAATCTTGTTTCTTTTACTAAATATTCTGATGAGCTGTGTAGTTGTGTCACCAGGATTCCTTCTTCCAGGCAAGTTTCTGATGGTGCCACATACCTAAACTTATCTGTTTGAGGCACAAGTTTCATCCTGTTCCTACCCTGTTGGTATTTAAAAGGTTCAACGTTGTCTCTGCAGAGAAGCATGCACTCGGGGACTCATAAACATTGTGCTGCAGAAACTTCCTCATTCTCTCTCTTTTGAAAAAAAAATCCCACTGCAGAGCAGGTTTTGTGTTTATGGCACTAGCAACACCGCCTCCCAGTCCACAGAGCAATGATCAGAACTCTTTCCTTCCCGACCAGATCAACGTCAAAGAAACCAGGCTAAGCCAACTCAAACGTCCCAGCGCTGTCCCCATTCTAGAAGATTATCCAGCAGTAGATTGTGGCCACATTTTCTCCATCTACTGAAAAAGTCATCTGCGCTTTTGACAATGAATGGGTCCCCTCCACCCCCTTCCACCCCCAAGGAAGATACCTCACAGACACAAATGAATCAAGACTAGAAGATCAGGATAGAAAAGAAAAGACCAAGATGGAGAGGGGCTGACCATCATCGCAGATGAAAGTGAACGATCCCAGTGAACAATCCATCCAAGAAGCAGTTTGTAAAGGAGATCAGCTTTCTTACCCCAAGTCCTGGAGCAGCTCAGCGTCCCCATCCGATCTGCTCCACAAATCTGAGGGATCCTGAGCGCTCATCTTTCTTTCTAGAAGTTCTGCTCTGCCCATTCGCACCCTTCAAGTCTGCCAGATGCTGTGCGAAGAGAAGGAGAGATGGACCCCTCCTCACGCTCTCCGGTCGCCACCTGGTTGTGACAGGAGCCCGCTGGGGCTGTGAGTCTCCAGCCAACAAGGAAATGAAACTGATTGCCCCGCCCACGGAGAGCCACCCTGGCCCCCGGCACTGGCAGGAGCCTGCTGTCAGTCAGGAAATATGCAAATGAAGGCAGGCTCCCCGGACACCCGCAGGGCATCACAATCTAGCAGTTTCAGCAAAGGGATCACACAGCACCTGAGAGACCATGGATGGTGCCAACTCTACTTAGAAGGCCAAATCATAGTTTTTCTAGTGTTCCCAACCTGTGGGTTTTAAAGGAGATTCTGAGAGTTTTCATCCCTCAAGAAGCTCCCAGACAGACATCTTCAGAGTTGGTAAAGAAATCAAGAGCCCCACTTGGGCCTGAAGTTTGTTTGAAGCATTGTCTCAGTATTTCTGCATCACCAGCCCAGCTTTCCAACATGCCCTTGGTGCTCAGGTTGGAGACAATGATTTGTCCCACCAGGGAGGAAGAGCTCACCTTGGGGCCAAGTCTATCCAATGAGGCAGTTCACTGCAATTCTGTCCTAATGGCTGTTCAGATCCATGCATGGAGAATAACATCTGCCTGAAGGGCCCAGAGGGAAACTGTAGCGACTCAGTCCTTGGAAAGTGGAGAGAAGTGTGCCAATGGATGAAGACAGAGTTGGCCATTGTTTGCTACCTTTTCCATGGGTACCTGCAGGAAATAGCGTGCGTCTGTCTGCTTGCCTTCTCTTCCCTCCTCCCTCTCTCTTCCTTTCTTCCTCTTTCCCTTCTTCCTTCCCTCCCTTTCTCCTTCTCTCTGTTCCTCCTTCTCTCCCTCCCTCTCTTCCTCCTTCTTCCCCTGGCTCCTTCCCTTCTCCCTTCTTCCTCTCTTCGGATTCCTAGAATGCTCTCTCAGGAAGAGCACTCTCTGTGGTTACCCGAATGGTGAAGCTTGCGCTGGGCCAAGCAATTGGACACCACAAACAGCACAAGATAGTCCTCAGAGACTCAGATTGTTGCTGGAGGTCACTCTGTTCCTACCAGCCTTTTGTTCTTCCCTCTGACCTCTGCTTACTCTAGTGGCCTGTGAGAGATTCCTGAGCTCCTGGAGACAGCTAGGGGTGGGGGAGGAGAATAAACCCTGCTTGCACACCCCTAGCGATGGAAAAAAGCAGTTAAGATTCTTTTGGCTGCAGGGTTTTGCAGAGGCCAGGGAAATGCAAGGGTGCACCCAGCAGCAATAGCGGAACCGTCCTACACCAGATTTCCTGTTTTATTTTATTTTTTCTACAGCCCTTGCTTTAGTGTGCTAGTGTCTATTTGGTTCCCATTTTAGCAGATTCTTACCTTTTCTTCACTGTTTTTTTTAGGGGGGGGTGAGGAGAGAAGTAGCAGAATTTGCTAGAATGACCTTTCCCCCACCCCCTTTATCATCCTCCTGCTCCCTTCCCTGCTCATGTTGCTGGACCACCTGTTGCTTTCTCCTTTGGTGTCATCCTTCCATTTTTGTCACATTTTACCCAGCACCCCTGCCTTCCCTATGGCTGCCTGCCCCGCGCTCTTCACAGTCTGTATGATGGTGGTAGGCATGCTGTAACATTGCTAAATTATCTCACCAACACTGGTGATACTCAGAAAATACTTCATAATCCACTTCATATTAGATCACACGGATGTTACTTTTTTTTTTAATTAAAGAGATATCAGGTTTTGTTTCCAAATGCCTTCCCAAGCTGCATTTTTATAAAGATGTTAAATGGGGTTGGGAGAGAAAGAGGAGGACAATAAGAGGGGTGACTTGGGATCCAGAGGTGCTGGACATGTCATAACTGACATGTTGGATTGAAACCCCTTTGTACTGCTATTTGCAGATACTTCATTTATTTACTTTATTTACTTATTTCCTGTCAGAGCCTAGCCCCAATTGTGCTGGCACAGGAGGCAGGGGTTGGGGGAGGTGGTTAGGCTATGAAGGTGGGTCTTTAGAAATGGGGATCAGTGCCCTTGTAAAAAGGACGTAAGAGAACTCATCCCTCTTCCCACCAGGTGAGTCTATAATGAGGAACCATCAGGCTACAACCTGGAAGACAGCTCTCACCAGCATCAGACCACATTGTCCCCTGACCTTGGACTTGCAGCCTCCAGAATTGTAAAACCTAGTCTAGGAGAGAACAGCTTGAACTGCTGAAGACTCGTGGTTTCCCGAGTGACTTAAAAATCCTGGAAATCCAGGCTCAGCAGACCCAAGCTACGAACTGTCAGACGCTCAGTAAAGGTTAAATGTAATCAAGGAGATATAAAAAGTAAAGTAAGTCAGGCCCAAAGAAACACAGGTCCCATGGTTTCCCTTATTTGCAATATCTAGTATATGTCTGAGTCAAGCAGAAAAGGTCAGATAAGGTGATGTTAGGGAAATGAACCCTAAGATATG
>NW_012267286.1:11817787-11948558 GCF_000151885.1 Dipodomys ordii
AACCATGGGACCTATGTTTCTTTGGGCCTGACTTACTTCACTTAGTATAATTTTTTCCTAGTCTTTCCATTTCCTAACAAATGGGGCAATGTCATTCTTTCTGATGGAGGCATACAATTCTATTGTGTATATATACCACATTTTCTTGATCTACTGAGGGGCATCTGGGTTGGTTCCATATCTTAGCTATAGTAAACAATGCTGCAATAAACATAGTCGTGCTGGTAGCTTTAGTGTGGTCTTGTTTGTGAACATTTAGGTAAATGCCCCAAAGTGGGATTGCTGGGTCATAGGGGAGCTCTATGTGGAGTCTTTTGAGGAACCTCCATACTGCTTTCCAAAGTGGTTGAACAAGTTTACACACCCACCAACAATGCAGTAAGCCTCCCTTCTGTCCACATCCTCTCCAGCATCTGTTGTTATTAGAGTTCAGAGGTAAGATTCTTAAAGACTTTTCTTCCTGGGTTGGCTTCCAACTACAACCCTTCGATCTCAACCTCCTGAGTGGGTAAGATTGCATGCATGAGTAAAAATGAAGCCACCACTGTCCAGCTCATTTTTTTTTAATAGAAGAGAAAACTGGAGTTCCAAAAGAGGGCTAAGGTTAAAGAATTTTCTAAGAATGTGCAGCCCCAGGAGGTGTATCACACCAACCTGTATCTAGTTAAAAAGAGACTGGAAAGAGAAAGCCAGAGAAAGAACTAGAATGGTTGTCCTTAAGGTCTGACGCTCTGTGTGATGGAAAACAGACTTAGTGTGTGTGGTCCTGGAGGAAGGCCCAGCTGGAAGTTCAGGACCCAGGGCAGGAGGGAACGCTACCCAGCCATGCAACCCTGTAAACATTACTGTTTCTTCATGCAGCTTTCAATAAAAAGGCAAATTTAAATGAGCTACCATCTATAAAGGCAAAGGACTTGAGGAGACACAACTGCTAATAAAATTCCTTAGTAATCAAAGAAATCTATGCTGTAATAGCAATGGGACACTTTTTAAAAATAAAGAAATAAAAATAACCAACCCCACTAGGCACCAGTGGCTCACGCCTGTCATCTGGGCTACTCATGAGATTAAGATCTGAGGATCGTGGTTTGAAGCCAACCAAGGCTTCCATGTTGTTCATAACTGATGGTTTCTCATTGATAATAAAACACCAGACTTAACTTCTCATTGGCTCCATTGACTCTCAGTTCTTCATGGCTATGCCTTAGCTGAACTGTTCCTAACCCAGCCTTTACCTGGCATCTTACCCTTATATTTAGAGGAAAGTTATTCTACATTGCCTTTAATGTTTCTTTTAACTTGGACATGTGACTTTCTTGGAAAGAAACATTTGAGGCTGCTGCTGCCTGTTTGTACATATATCCGATAGTGTTACTCTGTGGCGATTAGGGGCCCTGCTAGGGAAGTGAATCGGCACCATTTTAGAGGTGATGGTGTTTATACATTATGAAAATAACTCAAAGGAAGAACACACAGGTGTATTTAAGAGAACTGTTCTCATTTCCTAGAAGTAGACAATCGATTTCTTAGCAGGTAATGTGAACAGATCAAGCGATATGAGGCTCCCTTCTGCCCAGCCTTTACTTCAGTACTTCCCTTTCCAATTTAAGACACCGAGTATCATATGAATATGCAAACATCTGCATTTGAGGCCTGGTGACAGGTGCTGTCTGTGTGTGTGAGGGGCGGTGCCATCTGTATGGAAAGGTCATGCTGAATTGCGTTGGCACTGATTTCTGAGCATTGACAGCAGGGGTTAGAATGAAATCTTGAACTCACCAGCTAGTGTATTTAGGGGTTTGCCAAGGCAGCGACTAACTCAGTGAAATGAAACTAAGTCACATAGCACACATGTGAGTTCCGTGGGCCATATTCCAAATACCTTTTGCCTTCTTGATCAAACAGTAGGTAACGATGGCTGGCAGCAAGAATGATTTAACTACCTGGCCACTTGGGATTACTTCTAGGATTACTTAGTTGCCTCGAGGCTCCCAAGGGAAATTCAGTCAAGAAATGGTGGACCTTGAAGTCACCACGGCCGTTGGGAGTGAGTGCAAGAGCTAAACCAACATGTCCAAGCCTTAGAATTTAGCTTGGAGATACTCTTAAAGGAGATCTCCTTTAGTTACTCTGTTTAATAGGCTAGGGGAGTGAAAATAGAAATTTGGAAGTATTTGCCTGCGCTTCTGTCACTGATGAACTTCCCTTAGTTCCTTTTATCCAGGGTTCAGCAAACCATAATGCCATGTTAAAAATCGCAACCTGTTTTCTAAGGCAGAATTAGATGAATGGGAAACTTGGATCTCGGATGGATGTCTTCGGTATTTTCAGACCTTTTGTAACATAAACTACCTAAGGGTAAAAATCTATCCACTACATGTCTTTGTATGACTTTCTTTGAAATTGAAGAAATAAATACATAGTTCCTAAAATAGTCCTGGAAGCTATGAAAATTTACACAACAGTAAATACCATTATCATCACCACGTTTTGGGGGGGGGGGTAACTCGTTTGTGTCCTCTCTATAGGCTGGACCCCTTGTAGTGAGGATATTCTACCACTAGGTGGCAATCACACTGCATTGGTGCAGATGCTCTGGTTTGAGTTTCCCCTCCTTTGTAGGACATTAAGTGATGCTATTCAACACCATACGTCGTCATCTATAGAGGAACCAAACCAAGGTCTTAAGAGATTAAGGTACAGTTTACAACCTGTCTCACCAAACTTTACATGCTTTAATTCTTAATTCTACTCTTCCCTTCCAAACTTGGAAATCTTTACTAAAAGAAGAAGGAAGAAGAAGGAGAAGGAAGAGGAGGAGGAGGTGGAAGAGAAAGAGGAGGAGGAGACAAAAAAATAAGTAATTTGATTCTAAAACTTCAATTTTATTTCTAAAAAATATTTTCTTGTCCCTATAAGTGTAATATACTTTACTGACTTCCATTTTTCTCAGCCTTTTAGTGAACTATAAAACTTCACTGTGTGTGTGTGTGTGTGTGTGTGTGTGTGTGTTTTCACTTAAAATACGGAATGTAAGAAAGTGTGGTGATGCAGTGCTGTAATCCCAGCACTTGGGAGGTTGAGATGGGAGGATTTCAGAGTTCGAGGCCAGCCTCGAACAATAGAGGGGCTGTTTCAAAAACTCCAAACAGCAGCAAAGCAGGAATGTAGATAACTCTAAGACTGCTTGCTGGGCTCCTGTCATTAGGTAGCGATTGGAAATAGCGAAAAGACCCTCTTTTGGGTTATTAGTACTCCAATGGAAGCAGTCTGGGAATATTCTCCAATAACCAGGAGAATGCCTTGGCTACAGGGAAGTGTCCAAAATGGAAGGAAGGGAAGAACTGTCATGAAGTCGTTTTCAGGAAACAACAACATCAACTGAAAACAGGGAGCGGGGGAACTAAAAAGGAGGACGCAGGCTAAGAAGAAGAAAGAGGACCGAGACAATGAATTACCAGAAGCCAAAGGAAGCCAGAGCTGTGGAGGGAACTGGAAGCTTTGAAGATGGCTTGAGAAGAGCCAGCGGGGCGGGGCTTTGGAGTGAGCTGTGAGCTGTGGACCACGTCCCCCGCCCCCCCCCAGCACCCCCAATATCCCCTGGAATGTGCGTCTTTGACAGTCACCCCAGGTGATTCTTTGTCCTCCAAACATTGAGGACCATGCGGGGTGCCCACAGAAGGGCCTGCAGACCCCATTGGTGGGATGCTGGGTTTCAGGGAAATAATGCATGCTGGCAGCCAGAACCCCAAAGAACCAAACACCTCACCACCTAACAGGTTCCTGTGGTCTGCGCCCATCCTTCTGCTCAAGAGAAGGCCCAGTCCCTGCTGGACCACCCATGGGGAGGAAGGGAAGGAGAGAAAGGGGGAACTTCCCCCCAGAAGGAAGCCAACCCTATTCAAGATGGTGGCACCTACTAAAAATAAATGGTGGCATGTGAGCAAGCCCAACCTTCCTGCTTCATTATGTCCTGCCTGTGGCTCAGCTCATGGGCTCCTCTCTGGGCTTCCAGCCACCAAGGTTTTCTGGGGTGACTGAGACTTGTGTGTGCTGACCCTGGGGTCCAGAGGTCCCATGGGATGGGGTCTCCAATGCGGCCTCAGGGTGGGCGGGGCGGGGCGGGCATTTTAGCACCCATCCTTCCACCCTTCCTGCTCCTACCTCCCGCTGAGCTTGCTCACTCTCTGGCCAGAGTTTGTGTTCTTGGATAGAAGGGCATTGTGGTTCTCCATAGTGTGATTTCTTGGACATGTTTTGCCTTTCACAACTGTGAATAGTAACAAGAATTCTAGGCTCCTTTCCCTTACACGAGAGCAACTCTAAAGGGTCTGAAGATCCAGGATGATTCCCATGGAATCATGGCTCTCGGGGTTACTTTCCTCCCCATCTTCTCTCTCCCTGGCCACCTGGCCTCAGCCTCCCTCCCTGCTTAGTTCTCACCAGCGTTGCCAAATAGCAAATATGGGTAAAGACTGAAGGGATGGAGGATCATACCATATAGCACAGCTCATGAGAGACGCTTGAAGTTGATGGGCGGATGCTCAGCTGAGATTCTTCTTCAGGACACAATGTCTGGTGATGCACTTTGCCCTCTGGCCACTAGGCTAGTAGGCCCTGCCATTCACACAGGTGTCCCTTGTCCAGCGCGCACGTGACCACCATTTAAAGGGACACACTCTCTGGCCAGGTGAACCTTAACGACCACCATAGATTGTTGGGTCTGTGTTGAACTGTGTGTGTGTGTGGGGGGGGGGGAGAGTAGCTATGGGAGAGAAGAAAAGAGGAGCAACCTTAAATGTGCTGAAAATAAAGTCTATTTTTTATCCAAGCCAGCCTGGGCAGGTATGTCAATGAGACTCTTATCTCCAATTAACTACCAAAGAGAAAAGAAATGACCAGAAATGGTACCGTGGCTCCAAGTGGTAGAGTGCTAGCTCTGAATGAACAGTTGAGGGACAGCACCCAGGTCCTGAGCTCAAGACCCAGGACAGCCATCAAAAATAAATTATTTAATTAATTAAAATATTTTATCCTCATTAAAGCTAGTACCAAAATCTGCAAATACATGTCTTTCCATCTGAGTTTGTAGTATAGTTCTCTGCTAGTTGAAGTCTCTCCGCTCCTCCCCTCTTCCCCTTCTCCAGGGGCATTTGCAAGAATTGTGAGATTCCAAACTCGTCTTTTCATTATAGGATAAAAAGGCAAAAGGCTTGAGTCATACTCAGAGAATGAGGTAGGGGGGTTATTCTGTGCTACACTTCAGTGCTTCTCACCAGCCCAGAAGGTCTGCCAACTAGGTTTCCATCCACTCACGCACCCTCCCTTTCTCAGGTCTTCTCAGTCCCAGGAAGTTATGACAATGCGCTCAGGCCAAGCTTTGTGCCAGCTATTTGTTGTGGCATTAGTAGCAGCAGCTGTCGTACCTTTCTCCAAAGTGGCACATATATTTAATCCTGGCCAGCACAAGGGGCCGGGCCTCCAGCTCTTCCTTTCTACAGCCCTGTGCAGAACAACTCCCAAAGAGTTATAATTAGAATTTGAAAAGCACATAAACAAGATTCAAGCCACTCTGGCCAGCCTCAGGAAATCTAAAAGAGGAAAACTTTCAAATTGAAACCCTTTGTCCAACGACTTAAGGATAATAATACTAATAGAAAAGCTTTTAATAACAAAATAATAATAATTTGTGGAAAGAAAACACAAAGCAGTAGCCTTAGATTGAGACAAAAACTAGTCAGACAAAAATGGAGCAAACTACCCGGCAGAAAGAAGTGTTTCTTTATTGAGGATTGTATTTGTTTGTTTGTTTTGATCTTGTGCTGGTCCTGGGGCTTGAACTTAAGGCCTAGGTACTGTCCTTCAGATTTGTCACTCAAGATTAATGCTCTGCCCCATGAATTACAGCTTTACTTCTGACATTTTACTGGTTAATTGTAGGTAAGGGTCTCATGAACTTTTCTATCCTGGCTAGCTTTGAACAGGGAACTTCCGATCTCAATCTCCTGAGCCATGAATACTCAGCTTGGGGATTACGCTTAAAGGGGAACATTTAGCTAGAGAGAATAAACTGAAATCTGGGGATTTCTCTGGGCTTGCCCTGCCTTCCGTGACCTTTAACTTGTGTCTGGAAAAGCTCATTTGGAGCATTTGGATGGGCTAGAAAGTGAACTTGTAGGATATATCTGTGCAGAAATTCCTTAACAACAGAAAGTTCCTCATGCACCTGAAAATCCAGCTGAGAGTTTAATGAACACAAGACAGGTCATCAGGGAAGCGGGGAAGGAGTTCAGACCTTCTCATTCTGGGATGCTAATTGAAATTAATGGCACTGAAAAGCGGCACACATGAGAAGTGATCTCTGGCCTTCCTATTTTCTTCTTCAAAGCATGTGAGATGTGTCCTCCTTTGACAGGAGACAGAAAAGACATTTTTGACCCAAGAAATGGGATTGGGGTTATTTACCCAGTCACTTTGCAACAGTGCACTCCAGGTCAAATCTAGTATATAAGCCTTTGATGTTACTTGCTTATTTGGGTCTTCATTTTTCTTGTGAGGTAAAGTAACTTACCAGAATTATTTTGTTCCCAGGGATTAATGGCTCACAACTGTAATTTTAGCTATTCAGGAGGCTGAGATCTGAGGATCACAGTTTAAAGCCAACCCAGACAGATAAATTGGTGAGACTCTTTATTTAACTAGGAAAATGCTGAAAGTGGAGGTGTGGCTCAATTAGCAGAGAGCCAATTTTGAATGAAAAAGATCAGGAAGAGCTCTAGACCCTGAATGCAAGCCCCAGATCAGCACAAAAAAGTTGTTTTGCTTTTATCCTGTTAGTGTGTGATGTCTGTGCCATCCAGAGAAACTAGGAGGTCAGAGGGAAGTTTATCTTCCTTTCAAAGGGAATGAAAGAGTTGCAGATACAGTTTCTGCCTAGGAACCTGTGGAGTAGCACCAATGGTGAGCTATATAAACAAAGGGCCACTTCATCAGCCATAGGCACCAGAAGTGAAATGCCTCTCACTAGAGGAAGGACATTTGACTTTAAATTGAGAGTTAAACTGAAAAAGCTTGCAAACCAACAAAAACTAAAGCAAAACCAACTAAACAACAACAATGAAAAAAAATCCAAACAAGGAACACTAGAAATGCAAGTGAAGAATAGAATAATCCCTGGATAGTTCAGGTAGTCATAGGTTATTGTCTGTGTGATCTCATAAATCATTGCTATTTACAACATTAACACCACCCTACACCTAATAATCCATGCTTAATATTGTATACCAAATTGTCGCTTTAGATATATGAAGAGATGTTCAACATCTCAGGCCATAAAAGAAATGCAAATCAAAACCACATTGAGATTATACCTCACCCCAGTTACAATGGCCATTATCAAGAAAACTAGCAATAACAGATGCTGGCAGGAACTTGGCCAAATGAGAATGCTATTACACTGTTGGTAGGAATGTAAACTTGTTCAACCACTCTGGAAAGCGGTATGGTGGTTCCTCAAAAGACTTCAAATAGAGCTTCCCTGTGACCCAGCAATTCCACTCATGGGCATTTATCCAATTGACCACAAACAAGACCACTCTAAAGCTACCAATACAACCATGTTCATTGCAGCATTGTTTACTATAACCAAGATATGGAACCAATCCCGATGCCACTCAAGAAAACATGGTATATATATATACAATAGAATACTATGCTTCCATGAGAAGGAATGATATTGTACTATTTGTAAGGAAATGGAAAGACTTGGAAAAAAAATTAAGTGAAGTAAGCCAGACCCAAAGAAACATAGGTTGCATGGTTTTCCTCATTTCTTGTAACTAAAATGTTCCTATAAGTCTACAAGTAAACACACTAAGGGTAAAAGACAAAAAAGTACACCTGGACATGATAAATTATATAGGACTATAGACATTCACACAGTGAGATCAAAGAAGGATATTCTTAGGAGAAGATCACAAAGGCTCAATAGCTACGTGCATATGATAATATAAAATGGCATTTATTAAAATGAACTCCAAGAAATGGAAATCAGAGTTGTTTTTTTCCTCCTTTGTTTTTTGTATTTTGTTTTTGTATCTTTGTTTTTTGTTTTCTGTATCTTTTGTCTTGTTTGTAAGTTTATCTGTTTTGGGGAGGGCTGGGGAAGCACAGAAATGGTGAACAAATGCAGCAGTGATATTCACTGAACACTGTGTTGAAAATGAATTATACAACAACTTGGGGGGATGACAGGAGGGGAAAACTGTGAGAAAGCAAGGGAAGGGGAGATTTCAAAAAGAAATGTACTCATTACCTGACTTATGTAACTGTAACCTCTCTGTACAACACTTTTACAATAACAATTTAAAAAGCATTTTAGATGTCGTAAAAGTTAACCATTGTTACCTAAATTTTTCAAGAGCATCACTTAGCTAGTATGTTTCCCTAAGGTTTCTTAGTATCATTGGTGGTCATGTTAACCCTTGGATAACCTCTTTGAAATATTCCCTCATCTGATCACCACAGCTTCTTCTTCAAGCTGTTAGTAATTGTGAAATGGGAAGTAACAAGCTGAGGCTTGCATAGGGAATTAGTAAGAAGGGGAGAAACCTGACTGAAACTCAGGCTTTTCTGTCTTCAAATACTTACTGGTATCTATCTGCTCTTCCATGTTGACTTTACCCAAGGAGTTCTGGGGATCCTGAGGGAGTTCAAAAGTAACTTGCTAAAGCCAGGCACTGTTGGCCCATGCCACCAGTTACTAGTTACTCAGGAGGCTGAGATCTAAGGTTTGTAGTTCAATCCTAGCTCAGGCAGGCAAGTCTGTGAGACTTTTATCTTCCATTAACCACCAGAAAACTGGAAGAGGCACTGCGGTTCAAAGTGGAAGAGCACTAGTCTAGAGCCAAAAAAGCTCAGGTACAGTGCCCAGACCCTAAGTTCAGACTAAAAAACCAAAACCCAAACAAACAAACAAAAAAACCCTTGCTGGCCTGCACACTGGCCTCTCTTTACCATGTGCCTCCCGGCTACAGACAGTAATTCTGGCTGTGAGGCAGATGGGAAAGATCCATTTCAGAGCCCTGTAGAATGAGAATCACCAGGAATGGCAAGTCCATTGCTGAAGGGATTGCAAAGAACAAAACACGTTCTGCAAGGGATAAATTAAACAAAGGTCTATAACCATTTTTTTTAAAAAAGAAAGAAAATCAATTTTCAAAAATCACTTCCCAGCAACTCAGGTCACTTGCTTTCACAGTTACCAAAAGTAACCACCTTGTTTTTCCTCCTCTTCACCATAACCTCTTTTCACCATGATTTGAAAAAAAAAAAAAGACAATGCAATCAACACTTGATGCTAACCTCATTAATGGTTTATTTTTGGAAGAGAGTTAAAAGAAATTATGTGGCCCACCTGTGAGAATTAAGCATCCTCCAGTACTCATTGAGCCTGCAATCTGGCATCCTGAACTCTGGCTGGCTTCCAGTTTCGACTCTATATTTAGCCTGACTAAAAGTTCCTCTGCAACTTAGCCGGAGGCCATATTATCAGTTCCTGAGTTTGCGTGTGGGGTGACCCATTTCCTCAGGGGCCAGCCTACCTTCTGAGCTCAGCTGTGACATTGCTCTGTAAGGGAATTTCACAGGCCAGGTCATTCAATGCCAGGAGCTCCACCTGACCATCTATAGGATGGAAGAGTCTACCAACACCTGTCCCAAGAATAATTAATGACTAGAAATGACTCTGGAAATCTGCAATACTATATGTCCCCAGTGTCTTCCCACCAGGAAGACGGGAAGCAATGTGAAGCCATGACTATTTTTCACCGTGTGTGTGACCCGGGTGAGCTATCACATTTAGACAAGGTTTAGGAAAGGCCACTTATTGGAAGCAGGAAAGAGGTCATGTGAGCTGGTGTCCAAGGCTTTGAGAAAGGCAGACTTCCAAATCTGCTTCACTGTTGTGTTTTTCTCATTCAAAATTGCTTTGTTGTTGTTTTGTTGTTTTCAGTCTTGGGGCTTGAACTCAGGATCTGGGTGCTGTCCCTGTGCTTTTTTTGCTCAAGACTAACACTCTATCACTTTTGAGCCACAGCACCACTTCCTGATTTCTGGTGGTTAATTGGAGACAAGAATTTCATGAACTTTCCTGCCTGGGCTAGCTTCGAACCATAATCCTGAGAAACAGGATTTTTCTCTCAGCCTCCTGAGAAACAAGGATTACAGGCATGAGCCTGAAATAAGTGTCTGACTCAAGGTTGTTTTATCAGGTTTTGTTTTCCTGCAATAAAAGCAAATGTCATTGTCTTCTATTTTCTAAGATGATTATCCAGATGCTAAGCATGACCATTTAAGATGATTGATTCTAATGATAGGAATCTTCCACAGGTTTTCGAACAATGATTATTGGAATACATTTTCTGGAAGTACAGGAGGGTGTTGTGTTTGCTTTGAGGACTTTAAAGCTCTCCAGCTTGTTTTCCGGCTTACTGGATCTTCCACTTTTTCTGGGGTCAGTTGTTCGGTCATAGTGTCGGCTGCCACCTCTATCCCTGAAGCAAATCATGAAGGTGCCTGTGCAGAGGTGTGTTCTTGTGACGCTAGCTCCTTGGAGCTCACCAGGATTATAAGTGGCATATGTTATCACATGGCTTAGACTCTCGGAAACAAGAAGATTCTGGGGTAGGTTATAGATAAGGACAGATTTACATGCAGTGGTATAAGGACAACAGCTACTATAACCAGGGCAATGGCTGAAATTGCAATGATTGTACCTTGCACTTTGATATTATTAGATCGAAGGCCTGGTCACCTGTAGTTGTGTTACAAAATTGTAACCAACATTTGCCTTAACACTCTGCTGGCACTTTCTAGAAAAGATTTAATCTGGGGGAACATTTTCCATCCTCCTTTCTCTAATTTGGATGGTGTGCCAAAACTGGAACAGTTTTCTATCTCCCTAAATATCATCTTAACTGTTCACCAGAGCCTGAGCTAGCAGATGTTTCTTTGTGAAAGACATCTCTGATGACTGCTGGGTGAGTTCATGAGCTCTTGGTAAATGACCTCAGGCAGCTTACATGAACCGTGCTCTCATATTCCCCCATGAATTGTCTCTTGCTTCTGTTTCGTCATTGGCCAGTGTCTCTGTCTTCAGTCACTGCATTAGAAGCCAGATCCTTGCTCTTCTGAATCTACAAATAGCTCACTGTAGACCGAGATCAAGATCTGCAAACGTTAAGTCTTTGTATTTGTGGCGGTTGTGGTTCTCTCAGGAGGGGGAGGTGCTGAGGACTATGGGATGGGCTACGACTCAGACTGAAAAGCTGGAAGCGCTCAACTCTCTGTACTGTGGCCTACTCCCTGATCTGCCTCCTCCTAGCCAGGCTTACTGTTTCTGGAGCAGGTCAGGCCTCCATCACTTCACTCCAAGAACATGTGACTTTGGTCCTAAAGAAAAGAGTATGCAGTTCATCATTCACATCCCTGGGAGCATGCTAATGCTCATGTGTGAAGATGAACATTGAGTGACAAGTAGTCGCACCTAGGAAAAAGCAATGCCATTATTCTATTTCTTCATCTTCTGCTTTTGTGAATCCTTTGACCTTGTTGTGATGCTTGGGCTGGAAGCTAAGGCCTTGTATGTGCCATGCAATCACTCTAAGCCACACTTCAGCCCACAACCTATATTTTCAAACACATTTTGCATTGTAAATCTTCTCTAAGAATCCCCATCTCTTTCCGAGCAGATCAGGCATCTGTCTATTCTTGTACCTTCATTTAGTTAGAATCCTCTTTCAACTGGAACTATTTCTGAGCCTATTCAGAAAAAAGTGGATTTTTTTTCCTTCAAAACATAAGTCAAAATATTTTTGATGAATCATCTCAGGAAACATTCTCCCTAGAATCCTTCAAAATTAATTCCCCTCCCCAAGCTAATAGTTCTAACTCCTGTGTCCCTAACCACCCCACCCCCCTCCACCCCCACCGCATAGCATATGTCATTTCTCTTAACAATCTCCATCTCTGGCCTACTTGTACTTCTCATGTATAGCTTGGATGGAGAATTTCCACCCTTTGAGAGAAGAGGTTGTGTCATCTGTCCTTGTGTTCATTTCTTTGTCCATCATTAGGCAAAGAGCCATGCACTAAGTGTTCACTAAGCATGCTATGACAAACAAAAAGTACTGTACGTTTGCCAGCCTACTTAGCACTGCATTGTAGTTCTGAGAGGCGCAAAAAGGTTCCAGAAGTCATCAGAAAGCTTGAAGAGATCTCCTGAATTCATTTTCCCCAAGTTCTAAGCACATGGGTATTATAGCCTTACCGCTTCGTGATGCTTTGGGAACAAAATGTCAGACATAGATGGAGCCATTGGCTGTGCTCATTAGTAAAGTACAGATGTCCTCAAAAGCCATCTGCAAAGAAAGCGATCTTGGGCCTGCTGCATGCTCTCTAATCCCGAGGCAGTGAAGGAGTGCAGTGTCGTTTTCGTTCAGTTTGACTAGCAGCCGCTTTGTTTAGACACCTGCTACTCTTTAGAAACCCAAGGTAACTGATAGCTGTGTGCTAGTACGTGCCCAGACAGCCACCCAGGTCCAACGCATCAACTAAAATTATCTTTCTTGAGGGACCTATTTGAATCTGACATTTGCTCGTTTATTTTCTTCAAAATGTACGGAAGAAACAAGAGCCTGGCTCATGACTGCCCCGGAAATAGATTTCTATCTATTCTCTTAACAAACACACACTAGTTTCAGGCCTGGGGTGGGGAGGTGTTCAGAACTTTATAGGGGTCAATCACCGATGTCTTTTAGAGGAAGAGAGGAAGGCAGGCTGGTGACTGAGGAGGAATTCCTCAGGAGAAAGGCCCAGGCTCTGGCTAGTGCTGTTCTTCTCCCTGTGGATTCCTCCACCCTCTGTCCCATTCTTTTGCTCCCAGTCTTTTTTTTTGGTGCTGATCCTGGGGCTTGAACTCAGAGCCTGGGTACTGACTTTGAGCTTCTCACCGGCTTACTCAAGAATTGTTCTCTACCACTTGAGCCACAGTTCCACATCTGGCTTTTTTGGTGGTTAATTGGAGTTCAGAGTCTCAGGGATTTTTCTGTCCAGGCTGGCTTTGAACTGTGAGCCTCAGACCTCAGTCTCCTGAGTAGCTAGGATTACAGGCATGAGCCAACCAGCACCTGGATGCTCCCAATATTAATCACACTTTGACTTTACCTAAGCCATATACATAGAGGAGGAAATGTTTTCTTATGTACCCTTAGGTTCATTGGCTGGAACTGAACATAGATAGACAAGAAGGGAAATAGCAGTTGAGAAGCATGCTCACCGCACACACACAGGCCCACTCACTCAAAGGCTGCTTAGGACTGGGGCTTATACACTATTTTTTGTATGTTTTTTATTGTAAAAATGCTGTACAGAGGAGCTACAGTTACATGAGCAAGGTAATGAGTACTTTTCCTATTAAGCATTGTTGCCTCCTCCTTTGTTTTCCCCCTACCATCCCTTCCCTCCCACCTCCACAATTACCCCTTTTCCTCCCTCCCCCAGAAGTTGTAAAGTTCATTTTCAACATAGTGTTTTGTACATCTCATTGTTACAATGGGTCGACCTGTATCCTTATTTAAGCATTTTGTTTTTTTCCCTTCCCCTGCCCAAATTAGAGAAGTGTATTATACACTATTTTAACTGAAGAACAACAAATGTGTAAACAAATGGTATGACAAATGAAAGAAAATATACCGAATAAATATTAAACACATCAGTAAACATCAATATGTAATATATATATTTATATTTAGAAATGACAGTCACACCCAGCCGCAATCCTACTGTGTTAGGTGGAATATTGGCTCATGCATATGTCTACATCCTACTCAAAACCTAGGAATATGCTTGGTTCCATCACAAAGAGAACTGAGGCTGCTACTCAGCTGCCTTAAGGTAGGGAATGGATTTTCTTTTACCTGGGTGACACTGGCCTAGTGTACCACAAGGGCCTTTTAAAGTAGAAAGAAGATCCTATCGGACCTGAGAGCTGGCAGCCTCAGGTTTGTCCCCATAGCACTGACACTGAAGATGGAGAAAGATGGCTCTTATAGCCAAGGAATGCAAGCAACCTCTGGAAGCTGGAGAGGGTCCAGAGGCAGATTCTCCCCCGAGGCTGCAGAAAGAACTCAGCCCTGCTGATATGCTGATTTTAGCCCTGTGACCCTCACTTTGGACTCCTGACTCCTTCTAATTTGAGGATGATGAGAAGATACTGTAAGGAACTAGAAGACGATGAATTTAGGTTCATTGAAGTCACAGCGCTTTTGGCAATTTGTTAGAGTAACATCAAACACATATACGTAAACATTTTAATGTCTTTTTTGTGGGCAGCTATATTTTTGTGTGTCCCTAGGTATCTGAAAGCAGGGCTCTTTAAGGGATTACTTTGGAAGCAGGAAAAGAAGGAAAGAAATCATGTAAATTAAGGCTCAGTTACCAGTCCAAGAATGCAGCCATCAGGGTCACTGCTGTTGGTGCCTGAGGCTGGCTGGTGTCAGCAAAACTCATATGGGAAGATAGTTCACTGATACACAGAGACCCAGTAACAGGGCCATGGGTGGACCCAAAACTTCCAAGTCAGACTTGTCAGAACCAACTGCTAATAAGTTGAATCCTGCATACTGGCTGGAGAGCCGTTATGCAGCTGAGTTAGGCAGAGGCTGATGATGCAAAGCTGATCTTCGGTGATGAGATGTGTTCTCCAGTTCCCTATCCTCCTTGCCCACCAGCCAGACCATTCACTATCTCCTCCCCTGGACTAGGTGTGTGGCACTTACGCATGCTCTGGATTGCTTCTTTTGCCTACCAGGAAATTGAGTTTAAGAGCCCTTCTTTCATAACCTTCCTAATTCTAAAGTAAGGTGGATGTGCGTGACTCCATTTTGATTCTGCTGGCTTTCACACTGTATCCACTCAGAAGGAGCAGGATCTCCACAAGATCATCCATGACTTGATGTACCTGAGATGCTGCTGATGTGACTGACCCTCATCCCAGTGGGGGAAACCAGCCACATGACCTGCAGAGAGAAGTAAGGATCTCATGAAAGACACTTGCCAGTCTTGGGAGGGTGAAATGAGGATTGCAAGATGCTGCCAGTGCTCCCTTAGAAGTAGCTGACGTCTTTCTGCCATAGACTGCACCATCAAGTAGGTGCATAATGATAGCCAATTATGGGTGTCAGCCACCGGCCCACACTAGAAGAAGCGCTATGCATGCATGATTTCCTGTGACCTAGCTTTGTCTCCCAGTGCTACAGGGGGCTCTGGGGGAAGCAGAGTGTTGACATGATCTCTGTAGTCTCTGCCTTGTGTGGATTATCTTCTTCCGGACAGCACAAGATGGAATCTGTGACTTGCTTAGATGCCAAAGGCAATGGGTTATTTGATTCAGCTCATATTCATTTAGGTTATGTTATATTATGTGGCAAAAGGCACATGGCTATGCTCCATTATTTAAGATTCTTGTTTTCAGACAGAGGCTGGACATTCACTCTCCTTGTGGGCTTCAAGAGGTGGCCATGTTGGAAAAGCCAAGCGTTGAGGACTTGCACCTGCCCTGTTGGATCCAAGGACAGAATCCAGTCAATGGCCAGGAAGAAGCTGGAGTATTCTGTCTTGAAGCTTCAAGGAAATAAATTCTTCTAATAAACTAAGGGAGGCTGAAAACATCCCCTAGACCCCTACTCCACAGAAAGTGTATGACAGGTACATTATTTAAGCCACTTAATTACATGGAAATTTGTTACAATAGAAAGGAAACACAGATATTGTCCTCATGCTACCCAAGAGGACAATAGGAGTGTGCAAGTTAGTAACTTGCATGAGGTTGCTGCTAGGAAGTAGAATAGTGGGTACACGGGGCAGTCTGATTCTTGCCTTGTTGTATGCTTAATTGCCCTGTTGTATGCCCGCTTCCCCACTACAAGGGCCTTGGAGATAAAGAAGCTTACTGCCTTATGGATGGACTGTTTAGGGAATTTGGTTTTTATCTAAACAGAAGGGATGAGGACAACAGAAAACACAGAGAAATAAAAATAAAAATGTGGAAGAAAATACTTGGGATGGAAGGAGCTAAAGAAGGAGAATCCCTAAAATCAGGTGTCATGGATCATGTGATGTTTGGATGGGCACTGGTGGGAGGGTCTTATTGTAAGCTTCTAACACAGCAGAGTTAGTGGGTCATGAACTCTGCAGCAGGCCACTAGGACTAGAACTTTTTCAAGGTTGGGAATGCAAGAGATGGCAAAAATAGAAAGACAATTCACCAGTTCTGGCTGACAATAGGTACACTAACCTAAAGTTTTGGTAATGGAAAAAGACACCTCTACTAAAGGATGCAGTATGGGCATTGTTTAGGGGAACCATAAAACTCCACAAAATGAAAACCAGGAAAATACAACATCAAAAAATCTTTCAGGTTAGGAATCCAATGCCAGAAGAGTGAGCAAAGTCTGTCTTAATCATTCTCAGTCTACTCTTTTATTCTCTCAGTGAGCCTTGTTTATTTATTTTATGGCACACACATATACATGTATGTGTATATGTGTATACAATACACAAATGCATACACATATACAGTGTATAAAAACACATATATATGCGTTACAGATATGCATTGTGTATTGTATATTATGTAAATGTGTAATATGTAGCCATATCTAAATTATAATTACAATTATATAACTAGATCTAAGAATATTCTTCTATATAAGAACTACAATTACAATTTTATACCTATATATCAGAACATATGCATAAATATTCTTCTACATATTTGCCACAAATCTATAATTGTTTCTTTAGGTGCAATTTATTAGTCCACATTTTCATATTTTTCGCCCCTAAATCTCTGACCTCAATCCTGAGGCTCCTTTGAACCAATTCAGCAACACATGTCTGATTGCAGATTCTTCACCATTCCTGACAAAGTAACCATGATTCATAGCAAGATAGAGTTCTACTGCGAATTAAAGAAACCCCTCCCGAGCCAGAGGTCTGACATTTGCTTTTCCAGACAGTGAAACCTGAGAGAAGTTGTTGTGTAGAAGTTTCTCAGCTTTGCCTCCTGTCTTAAGACTGAGTGCCAACTGTCACCATTTTCTCGTGAACCCTGTCTCCTTTTTTTGTTTTTTAAAGCATTTGGTAAAGGTTCTTATCTGGAAGAGACCTGCATTTTAATCCATCAGCATCATTCATCATTATGTTGTATCCTTAACTGAAAATGACATTAAAAAAATCCATTACCTTTGAAAATCCCGTGGGTGTTGAGATTAGCTCTCGCCCCCACACAGATCATCAAGCTGTGGCTTCCTTCGGGATTACTCACTGGAGCAAGAACAGCCTGCTTCGTGCATGGAAAGATTGAAAGCCACTAGTCCACGGAACTTAATTTAGAAGCAACCTGCAAAAGAGAGTTAGCAACTAATGAAGGTTAACGGAGCCCTCCCTGGGGATGGATCTCCTGGCTTAGCTAGAACTGTACAAAGCCTTTCTCATGCATTTGTGACACTCAGGAGGCCAGAGAGGGAAAGAGGACCAACACGAGAAAATAGATTTAATTCTTCTGCCATGTCCTAGCTGTCCTACTTAAGAAGAACCAGTGTCAGACCAGCACACACATTTTCAGACAGATATTTATGGCCATTCCCTCTAGATTACAGCTCCATAGCATGGTTATTCCCAGCTAGAAGCAATTTAGTTGTTGCATGTCGACTAAATGACATGCTCGACCATTTGAACATAATGATGGCATCTTGGTTGTTTATTCAGGGGTTCTTATGGAGATTTCTTTGGTGGTGTAAGGAAGCCTGCAGGTGTTAACATTCTTGAGTGAAGGAATTAGTTCAACAAAAAGAAATTAGTTCAATAATTTTTTTCCAATATTGGGATTTGAACTCACTGTCCCTTAGCATTTTTACTTGTCTGTCGCACTAACCACTTAAGCCATAGCTCCACTTCTAGCTTTGTGGTGGTTAATTGGATATAAGAATCTTACAGACTTTCCTGCCTAGACTGGCTTTTGAATCGTGATCTTCAGATCTCAGCTTCCTGAGTAGTTAGGATTACAGATAATGAGCTACTGGCACTGGGCTCAAGATAATTCTCACTAGCCATCTCTGATGGGCAAAGGACACAGAGGTAATACAAGTACATTCTCTGAAAATGGCTTAGAGTCTGGATGAGGAGAAAAATGTAAATTCATAACTAAACTGCAAAGCTATATGATAGTTGTCACAGAAGATATAGGAGTGACTAGTGCAGAGCCTTAGATGGCAGGCAGACAATTAATATTCAACATTACAATATCAAGTAGAGATTACTAAATGAATATGTGAATAGATATTGACCCGCTGAGATAAAGCAGAGGCAGGTAGGTAGAAGAAAATGCTTGGAACTATGCTCTATGCTTTTTGATTAACATATACAAATTAGGAGGAGACCTGGGGGATGATGGGATGCTATTAGACAGTACAAGCCTTTGTCAGGATTTTTAGCCTGGGAATGTTTTACAGTCTCTACATTAGCTATCAGAGGCAAAGGAGTCCCCAAGGAGGTGAGATGCTTGTCTGTCACACAGCTAGTTAAGGAATAGCACAAAAATAATCAGAGGAATTGAGAGTTTCAAATATCCCCATTCCTTGTTAAATTTAACCTGATAGCTAATATTATGACATAGAAATTGTAAGTATATTCACCATTCCTTGAAATACTAGAAGAAAATATTTAGGGTACACACAATAAAGATGTGTACAGCAGTGTGCTATGTGCTAACAAACTCATATTTTCCCTTTCCAGACAGCAGCTCACAGAGCAGTTACCATTGTCATTTCCCCATTGCTCATGACTCATTTCAGAGCCAGAAGCTAACAGGAGCTGAATTACTGGTTCAATGGCATACAGCTAATGACTTACACAGCTGGAACTGAATTAATTTCTCACCATAGGTTTTCAGATGTTTAACTCAGCCTCTCAAAACATTTCATGTATTTTGAAAAGCTCATGACTGTGTTCAGGTGATTTTCAAATTCTTAGACTCTTAGAACTCTAAATATCTAGACTGGAATCTATCTGTAGTATCAGCAGAAAGCCATTAGTAATCCCTAGGTATCAGTAATTAGTTTTAATTTCTTCATTAATTCACTCAATTTGAATATTTATGTATGAACAGGCACAAATATCTATGTTTAGGCAAGGTGCACCTAATCCTACTGTGTTGCTGTGACAAAATACTGGAGCCTGGGAAATTTATACAACACAGACACTTATTTGTTAGATGGTAAAACTCTCAAGATCCAGGCATTGGCAGATTCAGTGTCTGGTGAGGATTGCTCTCTACCTCCAAAATAGCGCCTCTTGCTCTATCATCACATAGTGGAGGGACAGGGAGAAAAAGGAACAAATGCTGTGTCCTCAAATGGCAGAAGTAATGAACAGAGGCAGCTCTCTCCAGCCTGGTCATATCCTGCTCATGAAGGCAATACCCGCGAGTTCTTTGGAGTGGATGCCAAAGACCATCACTTAGCTCCACCCCAATGGGGAGTGAGTTTCAAGCTGAGCCATAGAGAAACACAAACATTCACATTAGAGTGAATTCTAACACTTAGCTTGCTGGTAACGTCTTAGAAACTTTTGACTGGAGTATAAATACTATTTGTACAGTACTCCTATAGAGAACATATGTAAATCTTAAGGGTCCCATTTGAATATTCATGCATGAACACATCTATGAAACTAATACCCAGAAGGAGAAATAGACTGAGAGAGAAAGGGAGAAAAAGGGATAAAAAAAGAGCAGACATAACAAGTGACCAATTACATGTTTCCTATTATAGCATTTCCTGATCCCATAGTGCCTCAGGTTCCTGCTGAAGTGCTTCTTTCCATAATGCCCTGAATGCCTACTCAACCAATGGACAGAGCACATGAACAAGCCACCAAGAAATCAGCACCAAGTCTAGGGAGCGGAGACATGGGCAGAACCTGTGCTTTGAGAAGTTGCCATTACCATGTTCTTTAAGCCTCTCTCCAATGGGGCCTAAATGAATGAAAGCTACTCAACACTTTGCTGCTTTTTATTTCTTTAATGGGTGGAGAAATGAATCCATTTCTCTAAATGGTATCATGATCAAGAGCCAGAAGTCTCCTTTTGCTCCTCCTCCTATCCCCATCCACATCTCAAATCTCATGTAAGTCTTGCTAGTTTTTAACTTTATGGTGATGGAATCCTTAAAGTACCAACTCTTCCACATATGGCTTCTTCCACTTTTTTTTTATTTACTTATAATTTGCAATTTTTATTGCTGTAGAATAATCTAGCAGATGAAATCTGCATTTTATTCACCCCATACATGATGAATATTTTGATAGCTTCTAGACTGTTGTGTATATCTGAACTCTTGTCTGTTTAGAGGGTCAGAGATGGGCCCAATGATATTCTTGGGCTGCAGAGATTCGGCTCTAGTAGATAACAGCAGCTTGTGAAGTAGTTGTGAAAATTTAACTGCCACCTGCCATTCTCTCTAGCCTTGGCAACATTTTGTATTTTCTGTTATGTCTTAGCCATTATGGCAAGCGTATAGTGGACCTCCTCATTTTAATTTTCATTGCCCTGATGAATACTGTATTTGCATACATTTCCATATGTTTATTAGCCATTTATGTACTGGGATGACATGTCAATTCAAAGTTTTGCTCCATTAAAAAAAAAAACCTCATGTTTTTTTAAAACTTGCAGTACAGAATTGAAAGTCATTTCAATAATTGGTTTTACTAGGGACAGCTTAACCTTAATTACCTTCCTTCTCAACAAAAGTGTCTGGAAAAGGCTAGAGAATTCAGTCAGATGGGGTGCAAACAAAGTTGTTTACTGGCATTAATTTGCCTTTGATATTCTCTCCCTCACCTGGTCGGTTTTGTCCCTTTGATTTCTTAGTTATATTAGGCCAGCCTCTCTCATTCTGTATTCTGGGGATGGGAGGATCAAGTGGGAATAATTGGTTTTACAAGAACCTCTTTCAACTTTCTCTTTGTTCTTTGTTCAGAAGAGCTTGGTATTGAGTTTTTTGGTAATGTGTAAAGATGGGCCTAGGGCTGAATTTGAAAGGGAAGACAAAAGAATTTAATTGAACTAGAAATGAGAAAAATCTGAATTGGAACTCAAAACGACTCAACCTAGACAGAGGAGAAACAGGAAGTGGAAAAGTGACTCCATCCAGCAGCATGGCCCTACCTGTAAGAAATTCCCAATGGTGGGGGGCGGGGAGGTGGTCTCAGTAATGTACTAGGGCTCAAACTTGGGGCCTTTAGTTTTTGTTGTTTGGCTCAATACTGGTACTACTTGAGCCATGCCTCCACATCTAGCTTTTTGGTAGTTAATTGGAGATGAGAGTGTCATGGAATCTTCAACTAAGACATGATTTGAACCATGATCCTCATATCTCAGTCTCTCAAGTAGCTAGAATTACGGACATGGAAGCCACGTGGCACCTGGCAAGGAGTTAGCATTCAGAGTGCAGCTAAAATGGGAGGCTCAGTGTCCATTCACCAGAAACCTCCCTCAGTTCCTTGCCAGGTGAGTCTTTGTAGCTCAGCATCTATGGTTGTTGTATGGTGAGAAAATAGAGAAGCCACATTTTGAGAGGTCAAATTGGGAGTCTTTATTAGAAAGCCAGTGAATGCAGGCAGACTCTTGTCATGTAGACCTGCAGCCCCACGAATATGCTTAACACTGTCAGTAAACTGAGCCATGAGGGCAGGAGAAGAATGAAAGAGCAGAAAAACAACACCAACTAACCAGATCAGCTCCAATGGAGAGCCAAAGTTGGACACCATATTGACCGGGAGGGGCACCAGGAGATAGACATGAACTAGAAAGGAGACACATGGCAGAGTGTAATAGTGCCTGAGCTGGTCCAGACCTAAATAGGGTCAGGTCAGGGGGTAGGGTCACAGGGAGCTTGAGAGTTTATGACCCAAGACTGGCAGGTCCAGTAACCTATTGACCAAAATCCCCACCCCTGTCACTAGGAACTCAGGCACACCCATCACCTAGGAGGTGGGACTCCTCTGCCTCCACCAGGAAGACAAGATGGCACCTGCCAGACTCAACTCCCTACATCCTTCATGTGGCCAAGATGGCACTGGTTAGATTCAGCATCCCTACTTCACCGCGAGCATCGATGGCATCCAGAAGTCAGCAACTGAAAAAGAAGTGAAGGTGACAGAAAGGAAACCAAAGTCCTCCATGATCTAAACTTGGATTTAACCTTTCATCACATGAGTTGTATTTCATTGATTTGAAGTGGGTTGTATGCCTGGTCTACAAATAAGAAGAGGGAGTTCCATAAGCATATAATGGCCATGAGGTAGGAATCATTTTAGAGACAATATCAAACCTCTAAAACTGGAAGAAGTGAAGCATTTCAGGAGATGGCTCCTTGGGGCCTGGAGCTAGGGAAATGGCATGGAAATGAAGACAGAATTAGAATGACAGGCTTACAAACAGATTGGGTGGGGAGGGAGAACAGGAGAAAGGAGCCAAGCCTGGTTGACTGGGATGATTGCCTGCGAGAGTCATGGAAAGAGGGAACACAAGAGATGAAGCAGATTTGGGAGAGACATCAAAATAAGAATAGGTTTTAGCAGATTTAAAAGTTCTCTCTGAGGTTCTGTTAACCTGTGGCAGTGGATGAAGGAGCCAGACAAACAGACCTGACTTCAAGCAGCAACTCTTTATCATTGATAAATACCGCCCTGGAACAATCTCTCCTGAGTCTTATCTATTAATGTAAAAGGCAATTCCTACCTTTCCTGATTGTTGATATGAATCACTTGAGATGACCTAGGTAAATTCCTAGAGCAGAATAGGTGCACAACAGATATGACTGACAAGGCTCACCTACATGTTCTCAAACACAAGCAGGAAAATAACCTTTGTCAATGTCTCTTCAAGCTTTTCAAGTAGCCCATCTGTATCATGTTCTATGCTTTTATCAACAACTGCTATAAAGCTTATGTCTGCACATCTGTATAGCTCAAAATCACTTTATGTACATAGATTAATTTCTTGTTTCATTCAACTATCCACTGAGGTTACTTAAACCATTAGACTTAGATGCCAATAGCTTACTACTCAGGAACCTCTCCTTTTTCCTTTTTTTCCTCTTCCTCCTCCTTCCCCTCCTCTTCCTCTACCTTCTTTTTCCTCCTTCTTTCTCCTCTTCCTCCTCTTTCATCTCCTCTTCCTCTTTCACCTCCCCTTCCTCTTCACAGAGAGTGTGAGGCATCTGTATTCTGCTCTTGGCTCCTCACTGGTGAATTGCTTTACTGTAGCTATTGTTTCTCTGCCTGCCTTGGTTTCTCTTTTGGTGTAGTGAGTGTACATTTTCTACTTGCTAAGGAATCCCCATGGCGTTTTTCTGTAGTGCAGTATTATTCATTGTGGCAGAAAGTACTAAGAGAGCAAAAAGAGTGCCATGGTTGGTGGCACTATTAACAGCAATATGCGGAACTGAGACTCAAGCAGCAAGACGCAAGTGCAGTCTGAGAAGTTGATACCTGTAGACCAGGGAGATCAAACTTTGTGGTAGCACTGGCCTGGGACTGGAGCTTACTGTTCCTCTTTCTTCCCACTACTTACAGGTGCATAGGACCCCAGCAAAACCCACAAAACAAACAGGAATACCTTCATTGGTTAAATTGCTTTGTGCTAGATTTATTTGGATACATTTTTATTTTATGACTTCAGGACAAGGTAAATGGCTCATGAAATGTACTATATGCTTTTATACTAAAGTTTTCAAAAAATATGTTAAAAACCTCATTTTTATTTTTCCCATACTGGGAAAAATATTGCTAGGTTAAGAATTATGGCACAATGATGAAATGCTAGAATTAAAAACAAGAGCTGAGAGAATGCCTTTTGTGGCACTTTGGAAGTTTGGGAACAAGGACAGTACATATTAATGTCTTTTGTTTTGTAATGGAAGATGCCTTCCAAAAGTTTAAACAATGTACCCTAGAGTTTATTAGTCAACTATCAATCAAAATTCAGATATACAATGGAAAAGCCACAAATCCTGAGGTTTAATGCTTTGAAAAACCAGACAACTCTCATTGGCTTTTGTGACAAGCTTCTTTGACCACAAAACCAAACCTCCCTGATTCAAGGATCTAAGAAGAACCTCTATGTATCTCAGTCAGGTTTTATGAGGGAATAATAAAGTGGGAGATTTGGAGTTGTCTGAAATCTGCATTCAGCAATAAATGCAATATGTGTTTTCAAATGAGGTCAAAGGCCTGTACCATAAGGTCATGAATAAACATTGGAGTTGAAGGTCTCAAAGAGGTGTATGTTCCAACTTCCTCATTTTATGAATGAAGATTCTGCATCCAGAAAAGTATAGTGACCTGCCAAATGTCTTGCTCCTCGGTTAGTAGCAGAGCTAGAAATAGACTCCAGACCCCAGGTGGTGAGCAATGCCAACTCCTCCTCACAGCTCTTTGCTGAGCCATGGCTGTGATTTCTAAGTGAATGAAATATGCAGGGCTCCATTTCCTAGCAGGACTTAGCCCCGTTTCCTTGTGAACATACATGCACATTGATCAGCACAAAACTGTCTGCATCATCAGGACCAGGACAGTATCCTCTCCCTCTTGGGAGTACATGGTAGAATACTAATACTAACAAACTAAGGCCTAGGCCTTAACTTTCAAGTTAGCTTCATTTGGCCAGCCCCACCCCCCTCCAAATACTTTCCAATGCGTATCAGTTTTCACAGGAATTTACAGAGGAGAATTGTGAACTCATCAGCATGGTGAGTGGCCTAAGTCAATGACTTTTTTTTTTTTTAAGCTGAGGAAAGTTGTCCTCCAGGAAATACTTGGTTAGGAACATGTTGAATTGAATTGTTACCACATGGGGCTGCTGCTGGCATTTAGTAGGTAGAAGTCAGGGGTACTCCACTAGACTCCACAGTGCCAAGCACAAATCCTGCCCCAAAGGTTAATAGTGCTAAGACTGAAACGGTCCAGAGCCAAACACACATCAGTATTCTCTTCAGAGGTTGTATACTCTACCTAGAGTAAGTGAGTACTCAGGGTAGCAGGGAGAATAATCAAGTGTTTAACTCAGTGATCGGAAGATGGACCATCCTAAGACTGAACTTTAAGCCATTCTAAACAGAACCTTCACGATCTCTGGAAAATCATTGACAATCTGGAGCTTTCTTTATCTCCAAACCAGAGTGATTGGTAATCAATTTATTTGTTTCACTGAGCAGCTATATCAGGAGAGATAGGGTTTGTGAAATGCTTTGAGTACTATACAACATTGTATACATAAGAAGCAATAGCACTAGTATTTATTTATTTGGGGTAAAAGTTGGCACCTCTGGAATCCTAGCCTAGTGAGCCACATCCTCAATTTCCTCCTCCCCCCCCCCCACTGCCTTCTTTTGGTGCTGGTACTGGGGTTTGAACTTAAGGCTTTGGCTCTGTCCCTTTGAGTTTGGTTTTTGTTTTGCTCAAGACTAGTGCTCTACTATTTGAGCCATAGCTCCACTTCTGGGTTTTTTGTTGTTGTTTGGTTTTTTGGTTTTTGTTTTTTGGTCATGGGTCTTGAACTCTGGACCTGGGTGCTGTCCGTTAGATCTTCACCTCAAGGCAAGCACTCTATCACTTGAGCCATAGCACCACTTCTGGTTTTTTAATGGTTAATTGGAGATAAGAGTCTCATGGCTGACTTTAACTGTGATCTTGAGATCTCAGCCTCCTGAGTAGCTAGGATTACAGGCATAAGCCACCAGTGCCTGGCCCATTGCTGTAGTTTTTGGTGGTTAATTGGAGATAAGTTTTGTGGATTTTCCTGCCAGGGCTGGTTTCAAATTGTGACTCATCAATCTCAGCCTCCTGAATAGCTAAGATTACAAGTGTGAGCCACCGGTGCCTGGTTGGTCTTGCTCTTCTGCAGACCATGCAGAACTTTGCCACAAGCTTTCCTAGTGCCAGAAGTCTCTTAGTGGGGAGAATGGTTGAGCAGCAGGTGAGAGAAAAGCAGCTAGACAGATCAGATTTTGTAAATCATAAGGAAATCTGAGTCTGCTTGTATTCTTTGAAATCCAGTACAATATAAGCAACCTCTCTAATTAGGTTTCTGCACCATTCTTAGGGCCTGCAGCTGCCAATGCCCATGGCTTCGAGCTCCGCCTACCATCAGGGAGCTGGGTGCTGAGTTGAGATGGAGTCTTAACTCTGTAAAGTGCATAGTCCAGTGAACCTGGTGTCTTCAACTGTTCCAGTACACTTTCCAGTAAATAACTTCTGTCCTACCCACAACTGAAAACAAAAAACAAAAAACCCAAATCCCATCTTGCATTCTCTCTTTTATGGAGCTCCATCTAATGGCACCTTATGCTTTTCAGCAAGTGGGAGAATTCGTAGTTTCAGGTAAAGAGTGAATACTCTGTGGGTGTCAAGGTTGCTGAGCACGGGCTTTCTCTGAAACAGTAGGAAGCTTTGGGCTTTCTCATTTGCTGTATCAGGATTTTACCGGTTGGAATGATTTCAGTTGAGCATGCACAGCAAGTTCATGCAAGACCAAGCCTATGCCTTTACTTTATCATATTGCAAAGCAAGTACCCCTGATGCACAGCTCCAGGCTTCATTTAGCAGGGCTTTGGAGCCATCCGGCTGTTTGAAATGCCAAGTCAGATAAGGCAAAAAAGCAGGCTGGAGATGGAAAACTGCAGGAGGCCTTACAGCAGCAGCTTTCTGCTGAGCTTTTGTTTTTTTGTGTGTGTTTTTCTTAAAAAAAATAATTAATACAGAAGCAATGTGGGAACGTGCAGAAAAATGCATTTCCAGATGGAAACAGCCAGAGCAAAGATGCTTCATTGGTCACTCTATGCACCCCAGTGAGAGAGCAAAGTGGCATTCGGGGGAGCTGCTGGCAGCACACTCTGCTGAGTCACTGGCCTTGGCAAGACCCATTGGCAGAGACCTGGAAGGCAGGTGCTAGGAGAAAACTGCTCTTTAAAGCAGGCTGCTCTTTGCAAGTAGCCCTGTCCCCTCTCAGTTCATCGCGGAGGCCATCCTTCCAGGTGATAGTTGCAAAGAACTGCACTTACCAAGCTGCTCTATACACCAAGTTCCTCTTGTGAGCTTCACTGTTTATGTTAGTCCCTCCTGGCGACTCTGTTTCTCTTAAAGTGAACCCCTGAGACGGGGCTGTCTGTGTATTTCCTGAGAAATGTCTTGAGAATTTAGAAAGGGAGAAGCAGGTTCTTTCTTTTCCACTTTCTTCCCTGTCACTTTGCCTCTCTCTGGGTCTCCATTGTGCCCTTCTCTCCCCCCCCCCACCGCCCCGTGTGTCTTTCTGATGTTTTCGACCTCTTGGCCTCTCTCTATCTCTTTCTCTTTGTGTTTCTCTCTCTCTCCCTATCTCTCTTCATCTCTGTCTGTCTGACTGTCTGTCTCTGTCTCTCTCTTACACACGCACACACACATACACACACACACATGCTTTACCCACCCATACTAGGAGGGAGAAATGAAAGAATCCAATAGCAGAAATGAGATAGGATGGACAAAAAGAACAGGACAGACAGTAGGCACTCTGTCTCACACCTGTGAGAAGAAGCGCCTACAGCATCTGGCCTCCCTGTACTGAGGATGGGAGGCCACTATCTAAGGAGACTCTTCAGGAAGCTCTGTTAGCTCACACCTTTTGTCTTTGTGTCAACTTGCCTCATTGGCAAAAGTCTTATGAGTGAGCCAATAACTAATTCTGCCCAAAGTCCTGAAAGGTGGGGGGGTAACACATCTGGAAGCAGCTGCCTGAGTCCCAGCACACCCATCAGGCCAGCAGGAGGTCCCTTTATTGTAGCTTTGTTGTTGAGATCAGGTGGCTGCCATCATGGATGGAGGCTTCTCAGAGGCTTCCCCTTCCACATGTCTAACTCTATGTACCCTTGACCAGTGGAGGTGGCTTTGCTTTTTAGTGATGGGCGAGTAATTATCGCAATGTTTTGAGCATAAAAAGATGATCCAAGGGCAAGAATAATTCTAAAAGAAACAAAATAAATACGTAAATAAAATTGCAAGAGTATATCTCCACTGCAATTTCTTTGGCATCAATACCAGCATAAGTTATAATGTGTAGTATTTTCTCAATTGCTTATTTTGGTTTGTGGCCAGAATGTGTTTACTCAAAAGGAAATTTCTGTTCCAGATACCATCTCCTGAAGGAGTGGAATGGTGTATAAGCAAATGGGATCTAGAGAGAAAGCTGACTCTGCCCTCTCTCAAAGAAGCCAGTTGGGTGCAAAAAGAGTTTCACAGCACTGGAGGTTGATCCTTGGGCTCCACCGCTGTAACCTTGGTAGACCATAGCTCCCTCCCAACAAACACCCACACTGATCTCACACTAATGGTCACCCTATGGGCCCCTAATCCTCTTCCTTCCCTAAAACAGAGGAAGGTGTATTTCCTCAATTCTTATCATTCATCCACCCACTGAGATGATTTCAGATTGCTCTAGAAATAAAAATCTCAGGATATGAGATGTCATATCCATATTTAAAAGCTCTGACATTCCCCGGACAGACAAATACCACACTTCAACAGCACCTGGGATCGCCTGTGTTATATTGCTAGATAGTCATTCATCCGCCAGACACAGGGACCTGACCCAAGAACGGCATAATCTCACAGGGTTGTTTCTCAGTCTTTAGCTTGGATTTAATGGCTCTCAACGGTGTCCTTCTGTGCTGGTGTCTCCTCCTACATTAAGAGAATGCAGAAATTTTAGTCATGCTGTGATCTTGAACAAAATTAAGAAAGTTGAGAGATGAGAATGAATTTGGGGAATAGAGAAATGGAGGTCTTTGCTATGTTTGTGGCATTCGTTGGGCTTAACAAATAGTAAAGGGCACATCTTTGTTGAAGAAGACCCTGCAATGTTGAGGTCAAAGCTAGGAGCACTAATGCTAACATGATAAAGCCCTTTATGATTATTACGTAAGTACTGCCATTGGCCAGGAAACAACTCATGGTCACAGGGCAGGGCACCTTATGCAAGTCACTGGTCTGATTCTTTCTCCTCACCATCCACAAAATAGAAAGAGAAAAATAAACTTAGAAAAAGTCCTGAATAGCCTGGAGCCGGTGGCTCATGCTTGTAATCCTAGCTACTCAGGAGGCTGAGATCTGAGGATCATGGTTCAAAGCCAGCCTGGGCAAAGTCCGAGGACTCTTATCTCCAAAAAACCCACTAGAAAACAGGAAGTGGTGCTGTGGTTCAAGCAGTAGAGCACTCACCTTGAGCTGAAGAGCACAAGGACAGCGTCCAAGCCCAGAGTTCAAGCCCCATGACCAACAACAACAAAAGTCCTGAACAAGCTCCCCACCTCTCTCTGCCTCTCTCTGTCTGTCTCTGTCTCTGTCTGTCTCCCTCCCCCGCACTCCACTTTGCAGGGACTTGTTTTTTTAATTGGATTTTTTTGCTCAATACTGCTGCTCTACTCCTTGAGCACAGCTCCACTTGCAGCTCCTTCTTGGTTATTGTGGACTCTTTCCTGCCTAAGTTGGCTTTGAATCATGATTCTCAGATCTCATCCTTCAGAGTAGCTAGGATTACAGGTATGAGCCATCAGCACTGGCATTTCCAACCAATCATATCATTGTATTTCCCCTTTCAGAGCTGAAGAAACTTGGCATCATTTTGGAGTATGATGAATCGACAGATTAGATCTCTAGCATCTAATATTATGATTAGTTAGCTAGTTAAACTCATTAATTGAAACCTACTCTATATTTCTAAGATGTATTTTCTGTTGGAAAATGTATTTGTATAGTTTATGGTTGGGGCAGGTTCTGTCTTCTGAAGAGTCAATGTAGTGAGTTGGCTAGTCAAAAAATGGATTTGTGTTAATCAGAGGCAGCTGATGAACAAATACTTGTGACAAGTATTTGTGTCAAAGAGTAGCCGTGAGTGTCAAAGAGTAGCCGTTAGCACAATATTAATTAGAGGAAAGGTACCCATTCAAATGGGGAGAACATACCTTCTAATGGTGAATTGTAGCACTAGTTCCCTGATTTCTGCTTTAACTCCTTTAGTTCTATCACAAAAGTGATATCCTATCTTAAGATTTAAGATAGGAAAGATTTAAGTTTACTTCTCAGCAAACATTGTGGTGTTAACGTGAGACCAAATACAGCTGAAGATAAAGGTGCATGATTTGTTGAAGAGCAGATGATACAGAATTTATGTTTTACTGTGTCTTTTCCTTCTTTATCTATGAGGTGAGGTCAAGGATGGAGTTATTTTTTTCTTGTATACTTGCTCTATTTTTTCCAGTCTTATTTAAAATATCTGGCATTTGTTGAATATTGTCTTCTCTTTATGAATTGAATTTCTTAATTGTAGGAAACAACTAATACTGAATGTGTGCTTTCAGTCCAAGTCTGTAATCCATTCCATCTATTCATTTATATATACCCATGATCATTCCACATTATTTTAATTTAATACCTTCATAATAAGTCTTGGCATAATGGAATGTGATTCCTTCCATTTGCTGTACAATCATATTGTCCATTTATGCTAAAATGCCTTCATGTTTTGATCAGGATTGTATTTGAACTACAGGTCAGTTTGGGAAGAACTGATATACTACTGACAAAATTCCTACTGATCTATGAACATTTTATGTATGGATCTGTTAGAGTAAAAAAATTATTTCAGTAATGTTTATAGTTTTTAGTATAGAGTTCTTATGTATCTTTTATTAAATTTATTCAAAATTATTTTATATACTTTTTGTTATGATTTAAAAATGTTTTCCAAAATGTATACATTACCTAAATTGTGAAAAAGTAACCCATCTGTACAACACCTTGTCTCAACTGTGCACTACTTGTATTTGGAGCCATTCTTGAGAAGACTTTTAACAACCTCCCTCACCTGCCGCAACCTATTGAGAATAGCATAAGCCTTCCTCCCAGAGTCATGAAAAATAAGTGGCTCCAGCCATTGCAAGTATCTCCTTCAGAGTAAAATTGTCCTACTATGAATCACTCTCCTATTGCATCCCCTGTGCCTCCAGTAACATCTTGGGTAGAAGCAATAAACATGGTTATCCTTACCTCTCTCCTGGTCTTAGGAAGAAAACATTTAGACTTCTGCCACCAGATATTATGTGAGCTGTAGGGTTTCCTGTAGATGGCCTTTATAGGATTGAGAGCATGTAATTATCTCCTTGCTTTGGTTATTTTTTTTACAGTTATATGAAAGGAGATGACATATGACTTTTCTCCTGTAACCTAATAACAGAAGTTAGTATGGCCAATTTCATTGATTGATTTTTGAATTTTAGGCCCACCTTGCATTTCTCTTGGTCAGGTTAAAGAATGCTTTTTAGCTATTGCTGGTTTTAAGGTGAAAATTTTTTATTTAGGATTCTTGCATCCATTTCTTGAGAACTAATTAAGTGGCATTACTGGTAAGTATTCTGATAAGTTTAAGACTCAAGATACTGTATGAATTTTTGCAAAATGTCTCCATTTTATGAGTGAATTTGGATAAAATTGGTATTGTTATTTTTTTAAAAGGTATAAGAGAACTCAGCAGTGAATCTATTTGAAACATGATTCTTTTGTGTGGAAGAAGTTCCATTATGAAATTCAATTTCTTAAATAAATACAAGGTTATTAAGATTTTTCTACTGTGTTGGTTTTGGCAGCTGCTTTTCTATTTCTTGATTTCATTGGAATTGATTAATTATTAAGTTGGTTCTTTATTATATCCTTCTCAAAAATAATTTCGGCACAGGGGAATCTATCATATGAGTACTTCCATACATATCTAAAATACATGAAGATGTCAAACTTAATTAGATCATGTCAGAAAATTAGCCCTGGTTTTCTATCACTTACAAGGATGGTCAGTAAGTAAACTAGTCTAAACAAGGAAGCTAAGTTCTGTCTAGATTATTCTGGTTAATAATCTGTATCTATGGAGATAAGATATATAGCATGAAGAATCCAAGATGTGATTCAAGGGAATGTAATATTAACTTCGGATGAAAGTACTAAGACATAGTATAACTACTTTAAGGTAGGGGAAGCTGTGAAGTCTTCAGGAGGCAGAAAGAATGAGACAGATACACACAGAGAACAGAGAAGAAAATAGCAGGAGCTTGGGAGGCTGAAGGAGAGACAGGCAATCATATGCCAGCAGTGCTCAGGACCCAGTAGCAGGGCCAGTGGGAAGGAATGGCCAGTGGCTGTGGTTACATAACAACAGCCATGTGGTTCTATAAAAAGACCAGAGTCTTGGAGGAGTTTCCAGAGGTCCAGAAATGCCTAAATTAGAAAGTTTAGATTTTCTTCCTTAGGCTTTTAATGTGTTCCTCCTGCAATACTTTTCTTTCTCGTATTTTTTCCCTAGCAAGCAGAGGTTGCTCTTCCAACTAAATAGTGCATGGCTGAGTAGAATTAATTGAAAAGAGAGGAAATCAAAGGCCCTTCATCAAAATGTGCACTGCAAAGAAGAACTCTGGAAGCTGTCATACAATCCTTCCCCTCCCCTTAAGTGTAGGTTTCTATGAAATCTACACTAAAAACACAACTTTAGGAATTGGAAGGTTTTTTTTTGTTGTTATTAGTAGTAAGTAGTAGTAGTAGTAGTAATATCATTCCCTTACGTAAGAGGTCTTCCTCTGTGGCACAGGCTGGTCTGGAACTTCTGGCTCAAGTGCTTCTCTTCCTTCAACCTTCCGTGTAGCTGGGCTTACAGATGAACAGCATTATATAGGACGAGTCAGTGGATTTTTGAGCTGGGAATGCAAGACTTTTGAACTTTGTGAGCCCTAACTTTGTTAGCCTCTCCAGAGCTCACTTTGTCCTTTGTAATATATGGATAATAATATCTTCCAGAGAGGTTTAATAATTTGAAACAAGCTGGCTCATGCTTATAATCCTAGCTACTCAAGAGGCAGAGATGTGAGGATCAAGATTCCAAGATAAGCCAGACAGGAAAGTCAATGAGACTCTTTCTGTTAATTAACCACCAAAAAATGGAAGTAGAGATGGCTCAAGTGGGAGATGGATGAGGATCAAAATTAAGGAACTGTGCTCAGATCTTGAATTAAAGTGCCAACACCAGCACAAGAAGAAAAGGAAGGAAAGAAGGAGAAAGAGAAAGAAAAAAGGAAGGAAGAGAGACAGAAAGGAAGAAGGTAAGGAAAGAAGAAATAAAAAAGGGAGGAAAGAAAGATGAAAGAAATATAGAAAGAAAGAAGACAGGAAGAAAGAGGAAGAAAGAAAGAAAGAGAGAGAGAGAAGGAAGGAAGGAAGGAAAGGAAGAAAGAGGAAGAAAGAAAGAAAGAGAGAGAGAGAAGGAAGGAAGGAAGGAAGGAGAGAAAAACAAAGCACTAGGCAAAGCACTAAGCATAGTTTCTGGTCTATAGATGTTCAAGTAAATGTAATCACAAAGTTAATGCACATGGTCATAATAATGGAAATCAAGTTGTCAGGCAGCAAATGCTAAATCACTAAATCACTCTGGGGAAAGTATCTAGTTATATTCTTTCCCCAGAGACTCCCCATATGTGGTTTTGTAGGTGAAATACATCAGAATGACATCCTTGCTATGAATGTTTCTGGCAAATAGTCACTTTTGCTGGAAAGGTGAATTTGTCACTCACCTGTTTATTGTTGCAACAAATAAGTGGACAGTCAAGTGTGTGCCCAGTACTGGGTTAGGGAGACTCAGAAAATAGATTGCTCGCTCAGCATGCAAGCTGAGCATCATGGGAATGCTAGCAATGTGTATTTTTGTGTTTGTGCACATACATGCATGTGTCGCGCGCACACACACAGACACACACACACACACACACTGAAAGGGCATTTAACATGGAAAGTCAAAGTCAACTTCTAAATGTGTTTGTGTCTTTCCAGGCTGATTGTGTGGCATTGCCAAAGCCATCTGCTCTGCTCCTAATTAATAGGCAAGGGCAGCTGCCAGCCTGGGCCTCAATGTACTCTTTCAGTTCCCTCCAGGGTGACCTGGTGTGACCATCCTTTCTAGGTAAAGAGGATTTTATCTTCTTTGACAGTAAATCCTCAACCTGAGGAGAGAAGCGGTCATGTCAATCTGGCTGGCTTAAATCACAGGAAGGGGGAATTTTATGACTTAGTATTCAAGACCAAGCAAAGCCAGGGTGCTGATCACCCAGGGGTGAATTCAGGCTAGTTTGGCTTGAGACCTGATTGTAATCTATGTTTCAAGTACCACAGATGGCACAATGTTTCTGTTTTGAGATGTAATAAAATAAAGTGGCTGATCTAATGGTTAAACTTTCAGGGAAGAAGGCAGACAAGGACTGGCAAAAAACAGAAAGAAGAAAAAAATGAAATTACTGAGTTCAAGGTTTCCACTCTTGCAACATAAAGACTTGAAACCAAAAAGGACTCCACTATAGGGCACACATTATAAATCCGTTTCTGGCGTACTTTCTGTGGTAGGATGAGAATTGTTATTGCCTTAATTTGGAACATTTCATCCAGATTGTGAGCAAGCAGTCCAATGTTAACTGGTCTACCAGGCAACGTTAGCAAGTTTTTTCTTAATGACAGAAAATACAAGGAAAGGTCATGGTAAGAAATCTGGAAAAGTGCAAAATGCCTACAGGCTTCTTTCTCTTTTTTCTTCCTTTCTTCCTTCCTTCCTTCCTTCCTTCCTTCCTTCCTTCCTTCCTTCCTTCCTTTTTCTTTTTATCTATCTATCTATCTATCTTTTCTTCTTTCTTACTTTTTCTTTCTTTTTTCTTTCCTTCCTGCCTTCTTTCTTTCTTTCGATTTCTTTCTTTCTTCTTTCTCCCTCCCTCTCTTTCTTTCTCCTTCTTTCTTCCTTCCTTCCTTCCTTCCTTTCTTTCTCTTTCTTTTTTCTTTCTGTCCTCCCTCCCCCTTCCTCCCCCCTCTTTCTTTCTTCCTTCCTTCCTTCCTTCCTTTCTTTCTCTTTCTTTCTTTTTTCTTTCTGTCCTCCCTCCCTCCCTTACTTCCCTCTCTCTTTCTCTCTCTCTTCTTTCTTTCTTTCTTTCTTCCTTCCTTCTTTCCTTTATCTTTCTCTCTCTCTCTCTCTCTCTCTCTCTCTCTATCTATCTATCTATCTATCTATCTTTGCTCCTTTCTTACTTTCTCTTTCTTTTTCTTTCCTTCCTGCCTTCTTTCTTTCTTTCAGTTTCTCTTTCTTTCCTCTTTCTCCTTCCCTTCCTACCTTTCTCTCTCCCTTTTTCTTTCTTTCTTTCTCTTTCTTTTTTCTTTCTGTCCTCCCTCCCTCCCTCCCTTCCCTCTCTCCCTTTCTCTCACTTTCTTTCTTTCTTTTTTCTTTCTCCTTCCTTCCTTCCTTTCTTCTTTCTTCCTTCCTTTCTTTCTTTCTTCCATCATTTCTTTTTTGTGTGCTGGTACTGGAGTAGTACCATGTGCACTTGATGTTGCACTCTGCTTGGCTCTTTCACCTAACGATGGCCCTCTACTTCTTGAGCCACATATCCACTTACAGCTTTTTGCTGAGTAATTGGAGATAAAAGTCTCACAAACTTTTTTTGTTTGGGTTAGCTTTAAACCTCAATCCTCAAATCTCAGCCTTCTGAATGGCTACAGTTACAGGCATGAGCCCCCAGTGCCTGGTACAAACAATCACTTCTAATATTTGTCTCACTTCCCATTCTCTCTTCGTCTAAAAAGCAATGAAAACAATCTGTCTATAAAATTAGTCTCCTGCATTTTTACAATAATCATTGCATAAATAAGACTTATTGTGCACACTGTATTTCACTATGACATTCCATAATGAATATTTTATTGTAATATTAACACTTTAATGATATTAATTGTATTTTAAATTATTTTAAAATTCTTTTTCTTACAAAATTAACTCTTTTTTTGGGGGAGGGGGAGTCTGGTCGTGGGGCCTGAACTCTGGGCCTGGGCACTGTCCCTAAGCTCTTCAGCTCAAGGCTAGCGCTCTACCACTTGAGCCATAGCTCCACTTCTGGCTTTTTTCTTTTTTGCTTATGTGGTGCTGAGGAATCGAACCCAGGGCCTCATGCATGCAAGGCAAACGCTCTACCACTGAGCCACCTTCCCAGCCCACAAAATGAACTCTTAATCATTGCAGAAGTCTAGAAAATAAAGTTTACAAAAGAATTTTTTCTTTTAAGCGTTAACCTTAACTATCTAGACTTAATCAATATGAATAGAGTAAGCCCTACCATGGCAAAATGTTTTTTTAATCATTCTAGCAGGGTACTAAGACTATCCTGTGTTTTCCATACCTGTCCTGATTCAGGCAGTGGGCTATGTTCTTGAGAATTAGGGCCCAGTTAAGAAATCTTATTCTCATATCATCTTTTACTTGTTTTGTTGGTTTCCTAAATTTCACAATTGCTTTATGAAATTGACTCAACAATCTTTCCTGGCTGCCTGTCAGGTGATCTGCATGTGTCCAGCCTCTGGAAGTCCAGCATAGCATCTGACATGGTTCCCATAGCGTCTGGCTATGGGTACATGCATTAGTCTATCTACTTCTCCCAATAACCCAGTAATTGAAGGATCAATACTTCATCCTGCACATGAGTAATCTGTGGGATGGAAGGTTAAGACATGCCCAAGTCACATGGCCAGCATGTAATGGACCCTGTGTTCTAACCCAAGCACATGGTACAGCTTCAGTGCCAATGACCTTCTCTTGGAACTTCCTAATTCCCTCCTTGTGGGTAGAAGCTGGGTCGCATGACTCTATCCCCTCAAGCACTGTGCTCACTTGTCTCCTTTAATTTGAGAAACTCTATCGGGCTGACTCTCAGCATCCCTTCTCTCTCCAACTCAGCAAGCACAGTCCTGGATGAGGGGAAGAAAATTAATCAAGGAAATAACAAACCTCACGATGGCTTGACACCCTGTACTGCAGAAAAGACCGGGTTCCCCCACTTTCCTGACACCTTTGCTGGAGTGCTATACATTGCAGGAATAAGTTAGGGATCGTGACAATGTTGGGGGACATTTTCTGGCATTGCTCATGTTCTATCAAACGAGTTCTCATTGAGCCTGGAAGTTAATCATAAATTCTACAGAAAGGGAAAATCTTATCATGGGCCGCCCTATTTCTACTTGTAGAGTAATTTCTAACCCTCAAATAATATACCCTTCCCCAACCCTCAGTAGCTATTTTTACCTCTTGGACTGTCACCAATATTCAAAAGACAAAATAAAACAAAAAAACCCTTCTATACTTTTATATTATCCTAAACTGTGATTTAGCTAGCTAAATAAGCTATGGCAAATACATAGAATTATATGTTATGGTACAATTTGAAAAATAAGTACAGGAATGGAGGGAGAAGGGATGAAAAATTCAGTTATTGTATTCAAAATATACAATATAAAAATGAACTATGTAACTTGTAGGTAGGGATGGGAGGGGGAGAGTAGAGGAGAACACAAAGGAGGGATAACATTGACCAAAAATTCTTGTACTCATAATTTTTTAATTTATTTTTTGTACTCATAATTTTATTTATGGATTTTTAACCCCTTTGTATAACTACATAATAATAATAATAAAGTACGGGAGAGTGATGTCAGCAATATGGTAGAATAAAGTTTCCTGTACTCATCCATTCATAGAAACATCACATAATCATTCTTGCAAAGATAATATACTCGTAAGAGCTGAAGAATCCAGGTGAGGGCTGACCATGCCAGGATGTAGCACAGAAATGAGAAAAGACATACTAAAGAAGATAGGAAGTACAGTTTGCAATTACCTGTGTCACTGCTTCTCAAAGTTGGGAAGCACCGGGAGGAAGGAATAATTTCCATTTAGGCAAGGGAGAAAACAATGACCACCTGACTTCTTCACTAACCACAGTTTCAAAGATGCAATGGTACAACCCAGCAATAAAGCCCACCCCTGCAGATGCAGGCAAAGGCCCACCTGAGGGTCAGATTGCACCAGTGGACACATGCTCAAGTCTTGTCTAGGCTTGTTCTTGCATACAGACTGTTGAGGCCTATGCTCATATGACCAGGCACACCCATCCCCAGGACCCAGGATCTAAGCTTGTCTCTGTGGATCAAAACACACCAGTATCAAGCCTCTCATTGCAGGAGGAGTTTGCCTGCTGGAGGCAGTTTATAAAGATTCTTAAGAGATGTCTTTAAATACACAGAAGCCAATGCAAAGCTACAAGGATCACGAACAACCAGGGAAACATAGCACCAAGAAAGGAACAACTACAACAATTAATGGAGCCTATGGATATGAAGATCAAAAAGAATTGTCTTTGGGGCTGGGGGTTTAGCCCAGTGGAAGGGCACCCGCCCTGCGTGTGCAAGGCCCTGGGTTCGGTCCTCAGCCCTGGAAAAAAAAAAAAGCTACAAATGACCAAAAAAAATTGTCTTAAGAAGCTCAGATGTTTGTAAGAAAACAAAGATAGACAATAAAGTCAAGTCAGGAAATATTTTCTTTATTTTCAAGCTCAATGAGCTAAAAATACAAAACAAAACAAACTAAGAGAACCAAATAGAAAGTATGGAACGGAAGAACATAATGACTGAACTAAAAAATTCCACAGAGCATTCCAACAGCAGCTTCAATCAAACAGAAGAAATAATCAATGAGCTAAAAAAAACAAAAAAACCAAACAGGTTGCTTGAACTTATCTAGTGAGAGAAACAAAAAGGAATAAAATGGAAGAAGATAGTGAAGGGGATTTATGTGACAAAATCAAACAAATCAATATGTGCATTATACTAATTTTGGAACGAGCACAGGAAGAGGTGGGGGTGGTATCCTATTTAAAGAAATGATGACAGAGAACTTACCAAATCTGGAGAGGGGAATACACATCCAGATCCATTAACCTTGACGATCACGAGAGAAATAAAGAGATCTTCATGGAGGTACATTATACTCTAATTCTGAAAAGTCAAACATGAAAGGAGAATTTCGAAAGCAGCAAGAGAAAAATGACTGTTTGCATGCAAGGGCACCTGCATAGCACATCAGTGGATTTCCTTCCACAGAATTTTCATGGGCCAGAAATCCTCAGAGGTTTTACTCAAAGTGTTGGTGAAGAACATCTTCCAACTAAGAACATCATGCTCAGTACAGCTCTCCTTCAGAAATGAGGGTGAAAAGTCCTCTCCCAGACAAGCCCAAGGTGATGAAGTTCATTACCCTTAAACTAGCTTTACAACAATTGCTTCAGGGTGTATGTGAGGAGGGATGCTACTCCAAAATCTTGATGCTGTATGTCCAGCCTGTAGCCATAGCTGTCTATAAATGAACGGTGATCCAGCGTGGTGAGATTAGAGAACCACTTCAGTGGTCAGTCAATGCCAGTTCAAGGATGGCAGGCCATGAGGAGGTAAAGTAGGGTAGGGCAGGCATGGTGACATTCTCAGCTATGAGTTCGACATCTGATTTACCTCCATGTAGAAAAAAGGTGACCTAGATCCTCTGGCCAGTACCATTGACCAGATGTGGCTGCCAGCAAGAAGCATATAGGGCTTAGACTGGCTTCAATAAGACAGAATCTTCTTGAAAATGGGGTGAGGCCCACGTAAAGACCCAAAAGTGCTCCTTCGATGTCCCATGTCCTCCAGTGTAGTGCAATCATTCCTTCTTCAGCAACATCAAAAAGGATCATAAGGATGAAGTATGGGCACCAGTGGCTCACACCAATCCTAGCTACTCAGGAGGCTGAGATCTGAGGAGCATGGTTAGAAGCCAGCCTGGGCAGAAAACTCCCTGTGAGCCTCTTATCTCCAAGTAACCACCAAAAAAATGGAAGTGGTGCTGTGGCTCAAAGTGGTAGAGTGCTAGCCTTGAGCAAAAGAGCTCAGGGACAGTGCCCAGGTCCAGAGATCCAAACCCTATGACAAACAACAACAACAAAAGAAGTGTGAAGACTTGCTGACAACCAGCTCCCCTCCTTGGAAAGTCTGAAGACACACTGTGTGAGCTTTGTACTAATGAAGAATGAAGACATACTCTTCTTGATCAAAAATTGGAAATGGGCGCTGATTGAAGCCATGGTGACAGCCTTGAAGACAGTGTCAACCATCCAAAAGGTCTCTGCGAAGAGAACTGAACCTGCTATATAGGATCCCTATTGTCTCTGAATTTGACATTCTTTATTTGTTGTACTTTAATTCCAAGTCACAGATCCTTCTATCAAAATTAACTTAGTAATCTTTCATGAAGTGTTTTATATACCAGGGACCTATAAACGATTTTCTGACTCTATCTTCTACCAAAGAACATAGCATATCTTCTACTCCACTGAAGTGTTTCACTTGTTTAGCTGATGCCTAAATAGTTGGTGTATCTCTGCTGACCTCCAGCTATGCCAAGTTTGCTGTAAGCAGTGACAGCTATCTCTGAGAAAGATGGTATACAGGTGGGTTGGTGTCCTGACACTACCTAACAACAACAACAACAGCGAAAACAAGGTAGTGCATTCAGTGTCTGGTCTCAGAGAAAGCAGACTCAGTGTGTGTTTGTCACGTTGGCTTTGCCAAGCTGAGCATTCTGGCCTTGCCAATGTCCTGACCAGAGAGAGAGGATCCAGATCACAGATCACACCATTCACTCCACACCCCGGCTATCTTTCTTCTCTTCCATGACCATACTGCAGTCTCGGCTGAAATTTAAGAAAGACTTCAAATCGGGAGCACCTGTTGTAGTTGGAACCGACAGCATGGCTGTGTGATTGTAGCCATCAAGCCCAACAGCTGCACACATGTAAGGCCAGGCAAGGTTCACGTCTTCTCTGCCTGGGTAAAAATGCTCACAGAACCCGAGGACCGGGACTGCTGCTTGGGGGTCTATTTGTTTTTGTGGAAAGAATATTTTCTCAGCTGTTTCTCTCTCTCTCTCTCTCTCTCTCTCTCTCTCTCTCTCTTCACACCCCCCCACACGAGATGAATAGTAACTGAAAAAAATCAAAGTGGAAAAATCATAAAAATAATGTATATAAACTAAAATATTCTATTTATTTATAAAACAGGCTTCTATTCTAATGGTTGGTGTTGACACTATATAAATGACATTTTTAATATAATGTTACAGCTTCTCTATAGGATTTCTTTCCTTCCCCCCCCCCGCCCCTTTTCTGTGGCTCTTTCTTTTTTTAGTCCTGGCAATGGAACTACTCAGGGCTTTGCACTTGTTAAGCAAGCACCCTATCTCTTAAGCCTGCATGCTAGGGCTCCTCTTTGCTTGGGTTATTTTTCAGATAGGCTCTTGCAATTTTTTTTTTTGCTAGGGCTGACTTCAAAATTTGATATCTTCTCTCTTCCTCCCACATACTTGGACAGGTGCCGCTGCACCTAGCTACCAGATTGAATCTTGTCGAGGTGAAATTAGAATGGTCATAAAACAATTGAGGAGAAACTTACATGTATCTTTTTATCAAGTAAATTCACCCATACATAATTCTATAGCAGTATTTTAAGGACTTCTTTTCTACTACTAATGCTTATTATTATTATTTATTGCCTCTCCATAACTGTACAAAAGAATGGTTTCAAAATGATATTTCATACCTATATAAAGTATTTCGATCATGTAGTACTCCTTAGTATTCATAGAAAGAGAACTCTCTTCACTGTATTTCACTGGCCTACATAATACATAATTAAATGAATGTTAAGACCCACAGGAACAACTGTCATTGACTGGCACGGGGGAGGGGGTAAACATCACCTGATGTTTGGACAGAAGAAGACACCTGGAGAAACACAGAGCAGGTGTATGAGAGAATAATGCCCTGACAGCTCTTGAGCGGATCTGTCAACAGGTCTTCTTTACCTCTGGGGGAAAAGTGTTGCGGGGCCAGCTCCTGGGCTGTTGTCTGTTTATTCCTATGCCTTAGGTCTTTTCATCCATTTTCAGTAGCATAACGCTTGCTTCAGATGAAAGCACAGGACTTCCAGGAAGGTGGAAGTATTCTGCAGAACCTGTATCCATCCCCAATATTCCTCTGAAATGGTCTTTGAGAAACACCCAGGCCTCCAAAATACCACATAAAGCACAGAAGACAACCATGATAGAATCTAGTGCGTTCACATTCAAATAACGAACCAAAAAATCTACAGACATGATATACAGAACTGAGAGCTTCTGATTCCTGAGCTTAATTTTTTTTCTGCTACATTTTATGTCTCGTCTTTCCCATATACAATTGCTTCTTGTGGGTCTTGCTGTCCTCTGATCATCCCTGGGTAAGCATCCTCCTGACATCTGGCTAGCAGTTAAGAAGAAAGAAGTTGTATAAAACAAGGCTCAACATCATCCTCACTAACTGATGTTGCTGTAGAAGGAATCAGCGAGCCACACAGGAAGATGTCGGACATAAAGGAGCACCTCATTCTCCACTGGTACCAACACGTGTGAATCGAGGATCTGCTGAGCCAGCTCTGACTTTCTTTCTAACCCTTTAAGAGATGACTCTTTAATACTTTGTGGGCTTCAGAAATTTTTTCATTGCTTAATCCTTAGGTCTTGATTTTGCTTTTAAATTGCTTCCAAAGGAGACAATGTCCAAGCTGGACTTGATAAGGAAGAGTCATTTAGGATAGAGGTAATAGTGCTTTGAGCAAACAAAAGCTAAGAACAGGGCTAATATCGGAAGAGTCTCCCATCCAAGTAGAGTAGTTGGGATTTTGTCCTGAAAGTGGAAGAACATCACTAATGGATTGAAAGCAGATGTGTAGTGACTACAAAGTTAGATTAACATAGCTATAACAACTTGGGTAATTAGAAAGAGACTGTAGCTTTCACACATGATCAAGTTAGAGATTTGATATCAAGTTATATTCCAGAGTATCAAGTTTTCCCATTAAGACTGCACTATAAGAACACTGCAAAACTCTCGCATATGTTATGAATACACACTAGAAGGTGTTTGAGGTGCTTTTCAGTTATGTAATCATCTAACCTTTCTCCCTATGGTTGTTCAAACAAAACTTTCTAGAGATAATCTATGTGGCTTCTTGAGAAATGGTATGTAGGGCTCATAAGGCCTAAGCTCTAATGTAAGACATATAGTTCTTACCCCACACTTGTGCTGTGAGGAACCAGAGAAGATACGATTGGCAATAGGCTCTCAGGCAGCTGGGACCCTACAAGAAAGACATGCAAAGTCCTCAGCACCAAAACAGATGGAGACAGAACCTCCATCTATGTAAGGTCGCTTAAGGATGCCAGAAACCAGCCCCAATGGGGAGAGCCTGGAAAGGCACTCAATACAGGGGTTCAGTATGGCCTGCAAGGGAATATGGAATGTTCTGTCCAATGGCAAAGCCCTCAGTAGCATCGGCACTCACAGTCCAGGAGATGGTTGGCTTCCACTCTCTTTGGAAAGGCTGAGATGCATGGGGTACTTGCTTTTTCTTCATGTATTAAGGGGCATCATTGCGACATTTCCATACATACATCTGATGTACTTTGATCATGCCCCCCCAAATCTTCTTTATCCCCTATTCCTTTTCCCTTCCACCACTCCAATAGTCAGCTTTTTTCATTTTTCTTCTTTCCTTTACTTCTTCTCTCCCTCCCTCCCTCCTTCCCTCCCTCCCTTTCTCCATTCCTTTCTTCCTTCCCTCCCTCCCTCCCTCCCTCCCTTCCTCTCTTCCTTCCCTCCCTTCCTTCCTTCCTTCCTCCCTTCCTTCCCCCCCCCACCCTCTTTCTTTGTTTTTGTCAGTCATAAGGCTTGAACTCAGGGCCTGGGCCCTGTCCTTGAGTTCTTTTGCTCAAAGCTAGTGCTCTACCACTTCTATTTGTGTGTGTGTGTGTGTGTGTGTGTGTGTGTTTTCTGGTGGTTAATGGAAGAATCTCACAGACTTTCCTGCCTGGGCTGGCTTCAAGCTGTGATCCTCAGATCTCAGCCTCCCGTGTAGCTGGGATTACAGATGTGAGCCACCAGCACCTGGCTTCTCTCTTTTGTTCTCGTGTGAGTTCTAATTGTTATGATGGCCTCATTTTTAATTAGCATCCTATCATACCTGTTTATCTGCTCTATCTGCAGAAATAATTTTTTTCCTAAAGTTGTTACTAATTTGCTGGGTCGATTTGATAAGTAAATGAACTAGAAATTGTCTGGGAAGGAACAAATAACCTCTCCAAATAACTTACTCATCAAATAGTATCTAGAGGGGAGTCTGAGGCTCCTGCCTGGCGGCTCAGAGCTCTTTTAGGGTGGGAAGCTGGGTCTGGACCGCGCAGAACCACGCATTGATGCTGCCCACGGGCACTTGCTCTGCTGGCCGGCTGGGATTCAATCCAGCTCCAGTCATCACATCCTGCCTCGGTGATCCCCAGCTCCTGCTGGAGATCATGTTCCTGGGGTCCAGTCTTGGATGGATGCTGAGTTGGTACACCTTCTCCCCTGATCTTTATTTTGGGGGGGGAGGGAGAGAGGGCCAGCAGAAGTCCTCTTTTCCTCTTCAGGAAAATCAGACTTAAAGGTGAACATAAAGCAAAAGACCAGCACACGGTCACCACCGGGGCGCTTTTAGACGGTAAAGCAGGCCATATCCTCCGAGTCCCCCAGGCACTGTTGGGGGCCGTGGATCAAGCCAGGCACTGGCTTAGGTGGCTTGACTAGGCCTTATTTGAGGTGAAAGGTGCACATCATGTGCACAAACCGGTCGATCTCAGCTGCGTGATGTCAGGTGGCATTCTGCAAGAACCTTACTTTCATTCATTCAGCCTGCCCTGGGTTGGATGTGTGTGTTTTTCTTTTTTTCTCTTCAAATTAATTTCACAAAAGCACTGAGTGAAAACCGGTTGTCATTTTTTTTTCTTTAAATGAGAAGTGAATTCGGCTTCAGTTGATTAAAAGAAAGCCTGCCAACCCATCAACCTAGGCATGCTTGCATAGAATCTTCATGGAGAGGCCAGTGCACTTTCCAGCGAGCAAAGTTCAAGTTCACCACGGTGTTTACTGAAGTGCACTATATTTAGAAAAGACGAGTCTAATGGAGCCTGGCTTCCAGAGCCGGCTGAGACCCGTTTGATCCTCTCTTTCATCGCTCCGAGGTGGAGAGGTCTCTGACAAGCCCGCCCTATTAGGATTTCCACTGCACTCCACCTCCACGCGTGTAACCAAACATAGCCTTGCTGCAGGAAGGTCTGCATGGAAGGGATTGGTTTTCATGTGAGTTACCAAGGGACTCAGAGCTAGACTGTCCGAGAGGAAGTTGGTGGGGAAAGGGTGCAATTCTCAGAGGGTCCTAGTTGGTTTCCAAATGCTTCAGTCCCACACTGCACAACTGCTCTAATATACCTTTTGAGACCTGAAAACACACTGAAGTTTCAAGGCCAGAGAGACTCTGGATTGAAATTTTCAATCTTTATCTGGGAAAAACAATTCCCCCCCCCCAAAAAAAATGGTACTGTGCTTGAATTTTTTTGCACTCAAAAAAATTAAATCATAAAAGTGATAATGCTTCATCTTTATGCAAAAATCATTTAAAAATTACAAAAGTAGCCTGGCGTCACTGGCTCACGCCTGTAATCCTAGCTACTCAGGAGGCTGAGATATGAGGATTGTGGTTCAAAGCCAGCCCAGATAGGAAAGTCTGTGAGACTCTTATCTCCAATTAACCACCAGAAAAACAGAAGTGGTGTTGTGGCTCAAGTGGTAGAGTGCTTGCCTTGAGTTGAAGAGCCCAGGTACAGTGTCCAGGCCCAGAGTTCAAACCCCACTACAAAAAGAGAAGAAAAAAAGAAAAAGAAAAAAAGTGCATTATTCCTTTATGAAAGCATTATCTTCCATCTATTGTTATCATAAGATTAAATTAAAATGGCTTATGACACAAACATATCCCTGTTTTGAAATGAAATTAGTTGAACCTGATATAAAATGACTGTATTTGGTGACCATTCATCATGGACAGGAATTAATCTCAGTTTAGAGAATAAAAATAAAGATTAATAGCACATTGATTGAACCTAGAGGTCTCACAATCTAGCAGGAGTAACACAAATTCATTTCTATGTAGAGATCAGCATTCTAATTTCTGACACCACAGTGAACATTACATAAAACATGATCAAGATATTGTAAAACTAGGGAGTAGCAAAATGTAGTTTAAGATACATTTGAAATTAAGGATTTATAGAGAGATTAATTTTATGTGTGTATGTGTGTTGGCACTGGGCCTTGAACTCAGTGCTGTGCACTCTGGCTTGACTTTCTTACTTGTACTTGGGCTTCTACCACCTGAGCCATGCCTCCAGCCCAGCTTTTTGCTGTTTAATTAGAGATAGAATCTCTTAGACTTTTCTGCCTGGGCTGGCTTCAAATCAGGATCCTCTAGGTTTTAGCCTTCTATGTAGTTAGTAATACAAACATGAGCCACCAGTACCCAGTACAAATCATTCATTTCTTAACACATATTTATAGAGCATTTACTACATGTTTGGCCCTCTGTGAGACATAGAATACATGAATAAACTAAAGACACAGAAACCCCTGTCCCTGTTGAGCTGACTCTCTAGTAGTAGGAGATAGTCTCAACATAAAACACAATAGTAAACAAGGCACTGGTGGCTCATACCTGTAATACTAGCTACTCAGGAGGCTAAGAGCTAAGTATCATGGATTGAAGCCAAGCAGGGTAGCAAACTCCCTGTGACATTCATGTTTCCAATTAATCACCAGAAAATCAGAAGTGGAGTTGTTGCTCAAAGTGGTAGAGCATTAGCCTTGAGTGCAAAAGCTTATGGACAGTGCCCAGGCCCTGAGTTCAAGCCTTATGACCATCAAAAAATTAAATTAAATTAAAAAAATTAAAAACACAATATAATAATAAATAACTAAACTTACAATATTAGAAAACAGAAAGTGCTATTGTAAAATTGAGCCTTCTTGAATTCAAGTGCATTTGGCTACTGTAAATTTAATCATTGGATTAAAAGACTAGAGACCAAAACATTGTAAAATATTATTTGAAAATGTGCTCTTTGCTGAATACTCTTGTGCATTTGTGCATTCAGTTATATTACCCGGGGTATATATTCAAAACTCTGAAACCAGACCTATGGGAAAGTTAAATTGTTTCCAAGAGTAATTTTGATCCTATTTCCTTTCATTGTTTATTAGTGCCTGTTCTGTGGCTTGAACTCAGGGCCTGGGCAAGCTGTCTGTAAGCTTTTTTGCTCAGTCTAGCACTTGAACCACGCTTTCATTTCTGGCTTTTTTGGTGATTACTTGGAGATAAGCGTCTCATGAACTTTCCTGCTTGAACTGAGAACCTCAGATCTCAGTCTCCTCAGTAGCTAGGATCTTAATTTCACTTCAAGCTATGTCACTGAAGCCCAACTATTGAGCAGCCTGTGACTCTGAAGGAATTAGTGAGAGAGAAGGCCTATTGGACCGGCCACCTCCTACCCCATGTCTGATTGTTAGTAAGGTGAGGTTTAACTCTTATGAGACAGGAAAAATCACCAGGAGAAGGGAAGGAAATAAGGGAGTGGGACCAGGAGTGTTTCAATCAGTCTGTTGGGTTTCATCCAGGGTCTGGCAGAGGGTGCTTTAGTCACACAAAGATCTGAGAGAAACTCAGGCAAGAAGATCTTCTGAGTAGGAGAGCATTTTCTACAGTCAGTACGGTGTATTTTTTGAGCTATCCTATTAAAAATGTGTTGGTAGGTTAACACAAGGAAAAAAAATAATGTCTTTCTTATCCGTAAGTTTGTTTCCTTAGTAGCTAAGGCCATACAGAAATAACTAGAAACATCTCTTGTACCTATTTCTATTCTTAGGGGCTGTGTGGATGGGAAATATACAGAGAGCCACTCCAGCCTTATGGAAGGGAGCATATGTTTACAAGGACTAAAATAGGAGCACATTAAAAATCAGGCAGGTGTTTGGGGAATGTGAAACCCTCTTCTCAAAAGAGTCTCTGGAGGTTTTTATTTGAATGTTTTCAGCAAAATAAACTGTTACTAGGAAAACATGTTGTCATAAGAAGGGTCCGCTGGCCTGAGCTACCTCTGGCTGATTTCTCCTTCCTTTGTAATCTCACTAAGCCGAGATGCTCAACAGTGAAAGTCACATCTCCCTGAGCCCTTCATCACCCACGGCTGCTGGCAGAAAATGGCCAGTGAGCTAAGCTTAAAGTCAACAGTCTTCCTTGATTAATGAACCTTATCCTTTCAAAGACTCGGTCTTCAGTGATCTCATTTGACCTGGGAAGCTCTTCCAGGATATATGGGTTGATCTACAGATGACAAAGAAAATCTTACGGCAGGTAGTAGCTGGGTTCATGAGAAGTTAGAACATCCTTCAAAAAGGCCTGCTCTGAATTGGACTCATCAATTGTTGTATTGAAGTAAAAAATATTAGTGAGGATTATTAATTCTAAATTTATATGAGTTGATGCAATGTTGTCAATATAGTTGGAATTCCATCTTTGCTTTATTTTTTTCGTTTATTTTTTTAATTTTTAAAAAAATATTATTTTTAAGTAGTTGTACAAAGGAGTGGCCACTCAACAAAGCAGTTCATGAATATAGACATCCCTTCCAAAATCCTTTTCCAACCCTCTCCACACATCCCTTCTCTCGCTTTTCTTAATTCTGTAGGATATGGCCATTTAACAAAGCAGTTTTATGTGTACAATGCATCTTGATCGGCGTCTTTGCTTTATTTAAAACTTTTTTTATTTTTTACTGTGTCAAATTAGAAGGTAAGCGAGATAATGGATACCCTATTGAGGATTAAGTGTTTCTAAGGACTTTGCATGTGGCTATTTATAAACCATGTATTAATACCACTCATAGATCATAATGCTTTGAGACCTTGTTTATAAATCATTCTTGGCTATTTAATTAACAAGGATTCTCCCTAAACATTTTTTTCCAGCTTCTCTCTAGTTATCTAGAAGTTTTAACTAAGCTACTTAATTACTGATTCAATTAGGGGAGGGGGAACCCAGCATTTGCAGAGTCTTAATTGCCTAGTCATTTGAAGTTAACAACAAGTTGTTTTGTGCTTACTGTATCCCTGGCCATTCTTTAGGTACTGTGGGCAATCTCAATGAATAAGAGAGGGGAAAAGTGAAGAAGAGAAAATGGAACAAAGCAAATCCCTGACTTTGCATGCTTGTAGCATCCTAGATGTTGGAATGAAGGCAGTAGAGAAGCAAACAAGACTCCTTCCTGAAGGAAGTTCAAGTTCTGATGTGATTGGATAATAATATATTGAACAACGTTATGGGGTATGATGGGAACATTTTGTTCCCATTTTAGATACAGTGGAGAGGAAAGAGCCTATGAGAAATGGACAATCAGATCAAAACATGAAGGATAAGGAGCTGGATATTACTGAGCACATAGTTATGTCAGCATAGGAAATATTATGGAAGTATAAACAGACACCAACTAAACTCCTGCTAATTCTGAGTATGTGATAAGATTGAATAAAGGGAGATATTCTATTTTTTCCTTTAATAACTCAGTATTGTTTGCATTATTCCAAAAATATTTTTTCTTTTTTTTTTCAGGTAAGGGGTAGGTTTATTCATCATTCTGGCTGGCACCAGGTCATGTATTTTTTCTTTTATAATAGAAACCAGAATCTTATTTTAGAAAAAAATCCTTTTTTTCTATAAACTTTCCATAAATTAGGCCCATTCAGCTTAAAGTTGAAGCAAAGACAACTAGTAATGAAGTTAACAGAAAGCTCAGCCTCCTTATGTATCAATATGGAAACTGGAAAGTTGGAAATTAAAAGACTTACTCAAAATGACACTGCTATGAGTAGTAAGGAGAGCTACAGTCATTTCTCCTGACACTAAAGCAGTGTTTGTCCCCATATTGCTCAAAGTTTGCCATCTAAGTGACCGGAGAACAGAGGAGACAAATATGAATCCTTAAAAAAAAATCAGAGGTTACCTTGTCCCTGGTGGCATCTACCTATAATCCTAGCCACTTAAGAGGCTGAAGATCGCTGTTCAAAGCCATCCCAAGCAGGAAAACCTTCCAGACTCTTATCTCCAATTAACCATCAAAAGGCTGGAAGTGGGTCTGTGGCAGAAGGAGTAGAGCACTAGCCTTGAGCAAAAAAAGCTCAGAGACAGTGCCCCAGGCCCTGATTCCAAGCCCAGGACCTGTATTTTTGTTTTAAAAAAATGGGCATCTGTTTCCTTAAAAAAGCAAAGAATTCATTGTGGCATTATACTTACCTTAAAAACAACAAATAAAAAGGTGCTTTGTTCCATTTCTGGTCTCTGTATGCAGACTGCAGTGTTTATTAGTAAGGTTTTTACTTCGAGTGGGGAATTGATTTTCCTATCCTTGTAAGTTCTAAGGGCATACCTAAAAGGTTGTACCTACAGTGTGTGTGACACGGCTTTTACCACAATGTAGTCTTCTTTGCTCAGGAAGATAGCACTGCTTATTCATTCCTCACGGATGAATACGTTTTCTATTCACATGGATAGTTTATACTGATCCTGTCACTTCGTTTCTTTGTATACTATGGTGACAGCTGGGCAGTGTAGGCAGCTGGTTGTGGCTGAAGAAGAATTTAATTGGCCAGCTGTGAGCCTGACCCTATGACCTCCACCTCATAGACCATCAGTATTCGATTAGCAACTGGTCATGGGCTGGACTCACTCAGAGCTTGGCTTATTCACACGACCCCAGCCAGTTCTTAGTAGTTGCAAGAAATCCTATATGGGACACATTTTCATGCTGCTTCAATTCTGAATCACTAAAATGGGAATAATAATTGCTTCTATGCAACATGATTGAAAAGATTGATGAACAGAACTTTATATAATTTACCTCAATTAAACCAGTAGACCCTCTTTGACACTCTCAGCAAAGAAAATAATGTGTACCTTCAGAACTTCAGGTATTAAAGGGAGAAGCTGCTCATAGGCTTATATGTTATGCGATGTCTAGCAGGGTGCAAGAACAGCTGTGCAAATTTTTGTAAAAACAAAACAAAGCAAATCTCACACAAGTTTAAGACAATCAGAGAAATCTCCACCATTTCCTTGTGTCCTAGAGGAAGAGAGAATGGGCTGAGGGAAATCCTTTGACCCCCCCCCCCCACTTGGAGTCTGAGTTTAATTAATCTTTTCATGTCAAGTGGCTTACCTTCAGTCCTTTCTTTCAAATAACATATTTGTTTTCATATTATGCTACTGTCCAAGACCCCAAATATAATCAAATCCTGTTACCCACTGGTAGATGATTTGGACTCCATTCTTAGTTTCCTTAATCATGTTAAAGTTTTCTCTATGATGATCCGTCTCCAAAGACTTTCAGAGGATGTTAAGAAAGTTTCTCCACAGTGATAAAAATAATAATGCTGAGTCATTTCCTTTGTTCCTCTTTGAATTTCCATATAAAGTTATTAACTGAGTATACTTTGCCTGATCTACCAAGTGGGCCTGCTTACCATAGGCTCAGGTTGGTGACATTAGTCATTGTTAATTGCTCAAGAGTTGACATCAGGTAGGCAATTACTGAGTTCATCCATTTAAAAAAATGACTGTAGTCATATAAAGATATAAAATGTTCCATGGCCCCCACTGACTGAAAGCAGAATCGAGAGCCTCCATTTGCACAGTCACGTAAACTGATTCAGAACACTGAAATGATAGAAGACAAGTTGGGAGTTCTTAATTGTTTTCTTTGTCAAGATTGGACAAAAGTCCATTCATGGGTTTCCATTTATGGTTTTTTTCTTTTAACAGATACAGTCTGTCCTGCTCCAAATTTTCTACTTATTAGATTTTTCAGAGGACTTGTGATTTGAGTTAAACCCAACTGTTAGGATCAAACTTTGAGAACATTTTCCCTTTAAGTTCTTGCCTATCCTGACATTTATGTAGATAGAAGAAGAGGAACCACCCAGATTTTGGAGGTAAGTACCTGTTTGCTTCTTGGGGAGCTTAAAAGAGGACTGTTCTTGCTATGGGAAGCAGATTCTGGAGAAAAATTTCCACAACTTTATTTAAGTAGTTATGATTTAACCTAAATCCAGGGTATCTGACCTTCCAATTTCTTAATTTTCCAAGCTCAAGAAGAAACAATGTTGAACTCTATTGTGTTCTCACAACAGACAGGGCCATATGGAAACGGCTGGAAAAAATTCCTCTTTCAATTCTAATTGTCTGCAGGGGTAGAAGCTCAGGGCTCCATTCAGCTCCAGAGCATCTGTACCTCACAGTACTTAACACTGTCTTCAGGGATTACCAGCCAAGGCATGACCAGACTCTCTGAAGTTAAAATGGGAAGCTGAAAATACTCAGCTTTCCTGAAGGAGCCATTATATTTTGTTTCATTTTGTTTGTAGGATCATGTTTCTTAATCTCTACATACATGATGTGTATACTGGCTGATTATGTGAAGAAAAAAACCAGTCCCTCAGTTATATGCTTTATTTGTGGTCATTTGCCTAATGGTTGTTTTTTCCAGTTGCTCATCTAGAGGCCCTGTGGGTTAAGCCTGATGGTTAAGATCTGAGCTCTGGAGCTAGACTCCTTGGGTTTGAATTCTGACCCATAATTTCTTAATCGCTCTGTGCCTTCCCATCTGTAAAACCAACCTGATAATTATGCCTAACTCATCAGGGTTTTGGCAGGATTAACTAAACAAATATATGCACATTTTAAAGTGCTTCAGGTAGTTCCTGGCACCATACTATAAATATCTTAGATATTATTATTATTATTGTAATTAAGAAATGAATATCTGATTATTTCTTTGTCTTTTCACCCTCTTCATTGGCTTCATGTGACATCCATGTTGTCACTGCCAATAGTTCGTGTCTCTCCATGGGTGTCCTATTTTTCTTTCCTTCTTTTTTTGTTGTGCCAGTCCTGGGGCTTCAACTTATTTGCCTGGGTGCTATCCCTGAGCTTTTTGTTTTTGCTCAATGCTAGCATTCTACCACTTGAGCCATAACCCTACTTCTAGCTTTTTGGTGGTTAACTGGAGAGAAAAGTCTCATGGTCTTTCCTGTCCAGGCTGGCTTTGAACTGAGATCCTCAGATCTCAGCCTCCTGAGTAGCTAGGATTACAGGTGCAAGCCACCAGTGCCTGACTTATGTAGTGTTTTTAATGGTAGGGCAGTAGACAGGGAGAGTTGCCCTAGGGAGAATGGCAGGGCTGGGCTGTTTGTGTCCCAATCAAGAGAAGGTAGAGCTTGGTTGTTAGGGGCTCCCACTTCTTACCTACCCACATGCCTATTCAGAGGAAGGAAGTTTTGTTTTTTGTTTTTTAGTGTGGGGGAGGCATTCACGTTGGAAGAGGATGGTTGATGCTGTTATTTTTGTCCCCCACAAATGTGAATGTTTAAAATAGGGCTTTATTCAATCGGCATAAATGACACATAGACTATGTATAGTGGGAGAATTGAGCTTGGCAGGTGACAAGGTCCAGATCTCACCAAAATCATGTCATGGTTTCCCACCAGTAGTGCCCAGGGCACTGCTCTGATGATGGCCAGCAAAGACCCTCCCTCACCCCATTTTGGGTAGCCTGGCAAACTTGTCACCCAGCTCTTGACTTGTGTGGAATGGCAGGATCTCAGAGCCAGTGAGCTGGGGTTTGGCTGTGTTTCCCTGGGGTGTGCCAGCAGGTCAGATTTCCTCTCTGAACCTCCCTCCAAGCCGCACTGTACTCGGGTAAGCATATTCGTTGTTCTTTTCTGCTTTTTGATTTGGTGCCCTGCAGGCCTGGACTGCAGCCAGCACAATCACATCGTGAGACCAGGGCTCAGGCTATATTTAATTGGGGGCTTGTTGCCTTGCTGTAGGCTTTTATAGTTAGGGATTTTTTTTTTTTTGAAACTGGTAAGATATTGTCAGGATTTGAAGTAGTGTCAATGTTGGCCTGAAGTCCTCCCCTTTTCTTAGCGATTATGATTGCACATTTATTTTGAAAGTTAACTATTTTAGGTCTTTGAAAATTGCCCTTTTTACACCATAAGGACCCCAGAAGGGAGTCTCCCTATTTTGAGACACACAGATTACGTTTCACAAGGTCTTACTCTGGGGAAAGAAGGATGAAACATTCTTTTTTTTTTTCTTACGAAAACTTTGATGACCAGAATTGTGAGGCAAATATAAAGCTGCCATATGTACAAGGGAGATTCTGAAGTATTTCTGGAGTCTCTTTAATTGTGTTGGAAGTACAGTGCAAAAATTGAGTTTGATTTAAGAACAAGGGGTGCCAAAAAATACCCATTTAATCCCAGACTTGGGAAAGAAGAATAACAGGGAGTTAAGGAATCCACTTGCTAGACGACTCTGTAACAGATTACATGGAACATTTGGTTGAGTTGAATTAGAGCCCACCTGCCCCCGCCACCCCCAACCTCTTCTCTTTAGAGCTTCTACCCTGTGATTTCAATACGACCAGCAAAGGGACACTAAAAATATTTCCGGAATGACGTGACCCTCTCTTGCCCCATCCAGAAAAGGGACAAGGCTTCACAAGAAATAGCACATGCTTTCCTTTCATTTCGGGGAGACTCGGGGTCGACCAACAGATGCTTCTTCCTATGTGGTCCATGGCATTCAGAACCTCAGCTACCGGCGGCGCCAGGCGAACAACTGGACAGGACAGCTCAGCTTCTCCGCACTGGCCACAGTCCCGGCCAGTGCAGCAGCCCCCCAGCCACCGACCACCTCTGCTGCCCCCTCCCCTGCCAGCCCCCTCAGGCTTGCCACCACCCCGCCACTGGGGCTGAAGCACCTGAAAGTGGTGTCAGTACTGAGAGACTTGGTACCTAGAGCCTTGGGGCCAGCCCAGGCACGTGGGATCTTCCTTCGGGCAGCTTGGTGGCCCCTCCAGGACCCGAGAGGGACCCAGGCCAGCTCCAGCACTCACCATCGCCTCTTGCTGTCTCTGAAACCCGGGCAAAGGCTCAGGATGGAAGTCACCACTCCTGATCGGACCTCGCAGGCCGCGCTGGTGGAAGTGGAGGACGGGGAGAGCCCGGCTCAGGACCGCCAGGAGCAGCTGCAGCCCAGCCCCAAGCCTTTAGCCTCCACCCAGCCTGAAGCGAAATACGTGCAGATGTCTGCTTTGGAGGTCGTCAGGAGGGAGAGCCCCCCAGCCAAGAAACTCACACTGGAGTCCCGTCTAGGGAATCAGAAGAGCCCGAAGAAAAACACCCGGGATGAGGCCAGCCGTGGGGAGGGAGACTGTGGTGCTCTGAAGAATTCTGCCTCCTCTGGAGGCGACAGCTCCCAGCTCTCCCTCCCCAAGGAGGCCACCATCGGCTCCTCTTCCTCCTCCTCCCCGGTGGGCAAAGCAGAGGATGAAGGTGTTCCCAAAATGGATGATTCCACCCCATCCTCCGAGACTCTGGCCACCTCATCGTCATCCTTAGGCTTTGAGAGTGAGCCCGAAGCCAGCTGCCTGCCCAAGGGAGAAGAAGGAGGGACAGGAGCAGAAGGAGAGAGAGAAGGGAGAGGAGATGAAACAGCGTGCAGGGCCATGATTGTCAAATCTCAGGGCCACCGGGTCCCCCCGAAGAATGAAGAGACGCACTACATCACCACGCATGAGATCCAGCTGAGTGAGGTGGAGCAGGACATGGATTTCGACGTGGGGCTGGCCTCCCGGTGGGACTTCGAGGATGACAACGTGATCTACTCGTTCGTGGACTATGCTTCCTTTGTTGGCAGTGACGAGACCCCAGGAGATGTCACCACCCCCACGGAAGAGGACGATGACAACAGCTGCTACCTTAGCACCAGTCCAAGCCCCACTATCACCCGGACACCCAGCCTAACTAGCAGTGACCTGGCTCGTCACTGCAGCAGTGACCGTGACACCGGCAGCACGGAGGTGGGTGGTGGCTCCTCTGACAGTGACCCCACTCCCCCGCTCAAGGGGCCTGGCTCTGCTACTCTGCCAGAGCCCTTGCTGGAGCTCCGAGAGATAGGATCAGTGGCAGCCGCCACCACCGTCACCACCACCACCACCGCTACCACCACCACCACCACGGCGGCCACTGCTGCCACCACCACTAGGAGCTGTGGGAGTGCAGCAAGCCAGATCCTCCTATCAATCAAACCAACTTCCCGGACTATAAATGAGCCTAGCAACGTGCATGCAAAGCAACACATTCTCTACGCTGCCAAGCATGAAGGCGACATGAGCCTCCGCGTCTCTGCAGCTGCTGAACCCAATTCAAGTTCTCTGAAGCACACCTCGGCTGCAGCCGTGGCTCAGGACCATGCAAAGAAATTCATTGCTGTCCCTGCGCGCCTGCAAACCAGGTGCGGGGCCATCCGGGCAAAGGAGCTGGTGGACTACTCCAGCGGGGCCTCCAGTGCGGTGAGCGAGCTGGACGATGCAGACAAAGAGGTGCGGAACCTGACCTCCAGGGCTTTCCGGAGCCTCGCGTATCCCTACTTTGAAGCCCTAAACATCAGCTCTCGAGAATCCTCCACTACCCTCTCCGAAGTGGGCTTTGGACGCTGGTCCACCTTCCTGGACTTAAAATGTGGAGGTGTGGGAGCTAGGGTGGAGCAGAGCCTCCTGCGGAGCAGCGCGGCCTCGGTGGCCGCAGGCCTGAGGAAGGGTGGCCAGGCCAGGGCCACGGCAGATCAGCTGTACATCCAGTCCAAGAAGTCCCAGACCAAGGCCTTGGAGTTTGTGGTCAGCAAAGTCGAAGGGGAAATCAAACATGTGGAGACACCCTTGTGTTTCCAGAAACAGATCCAGACGGGCTCCCGTGTTGTCACCCTTCTGGAGCCCCTGAGTTTACGCAGCGACAGCAAAGCCAGCTCAGCGACTGGACCTTGCAAGGCCACCAAAGGCCCCTCCAAGGGTCCGGGCTCGGTGTGCACGGATGACAGCTCAGAGGCCTCCGAGAGTAGCAAGCCTGCCTCCCGGGCCGATGGTTCCCAGAAGAAGTCCAAGTTTGCATCCAGCCTGCTCAAAAATGTCATTTCCAAGAAGATGCAGCGGGAACATGAGTTCAAAATGGAGAGGGGAGAAGTCACAGACACCTCCCACCACCACCCCCCATCGGCTGCCTCCCGGGACCCCGAGGGTCCTGCAGGGGCCGAGAAGCAGCGGGACCGCGGTCTGCAGAGGCAGAATTCCCGCCTCTCTGAAGCCGGCTCTGAGTACACGGTGGTCAGCGTGTCTGATGCAGGAGGAGACGGATCTGTGGCTGGCTCTGTGGCTGGCTCTAAATCTCCCATTTTCAAAGCCAGCACTCCTCGGGAGAGCAATACAGCTTCTGGCCGGAATCTCCCAGATGGCCACATAGAAGTATGTGAAATTAAAAAGAGTGCATCGGAGACCGTGAAGGGCATCTTCCTTCGTAGCCAAAACAGTGCTTTCCGCTCTTGGAAGGAGAAAGAGGCTGAAAAACAGGAAGAGCAGGCACCCCTCGGGAAGCTGAAGCTCCTCAAAGGGGGGGACTGGAAGGCTGATCTCGGGGAGATCTCTGCCAGCAAGGCCACCATCATGTCTCGCCTGTTTGTCCCCAACATCCAGCAGATTCCCAAAGACAATCAGCCAGGAAAGCAAGCCACCAAGTATTGTGCGGCCCAGGCCACCTCCACGGCGGTGATCAGGCCCAAGGCTCCCGAAATCAAGATCCGTCTGGGAAGCGTACAACAGCCCAGCTCCGACTTCAACATTGCCAAACTGCTCACACCCAAACTGGCCGCTGGCACCGCCTCTAATCTCTTTAAGACCATTGAGGACAACAGCAGAGCCCAGCAGAAACTCTTCCGCGGGGAGAGTCTGGAGAAAGTGCCCCAGTTCCTGGTGAGAGATGTCAGAGAGAAATCTAAGCCTCAAGGGCCACTCCACCAGGTGAGAGATGTCAGGAAACTAATCAAAGGGTCAGGGGACAGCAGTGACAAGGGCAGCGTGACCCCAGAGCAGGGGCTGATGGGACCTAAACCCAGGCAACTGGCTACTTCAGCCAGCGGGTCCAGATCTTTATCCCCTATGGTGATTACATGCCAGGCCGTGGTGAACCAAAGAGAAGACAGCATGGATCGGGAGTCCAGGGAAAACGTGGGCAAAGGGGGTGGCAGCGGCAGCAGGGTTCTGAATTCCTCTTCCCCTGAAGGGACAGTGTTGGTTCACAGGGCATCGGGAAGATTGCCCGTGGCCACGATCGCCCCCAATAAACCCGAGCAGGGCTCATACCTGCCTGTGCTCAAGATTGTCTCCAAGGCTTCTGCTCAGAAGACCCCGGAAAAACCCAAGGATGAGGATGTCAAGGAGGAAGGGAAACCCCCAAAGCCTGCCCGGAATGCTCTGGAAAAGCTGACTGCTGCCGTGAGGTCCATGGAGGAGCTGTACAGCTTCAACAGGAATGAGTGGAAACGCAAAAGTGACCCTTTGCCTGTGATGGTGGACAGCCATGTCCTGTCGCTCATTGCCAGTGAGGAGAGAGAAGGGGGTGCAGGGTCCGAGGGAGACCCGGAGAAGCTGGCCAAACGCTTGGCTGATGTGGAAGAACGGGCCCCGGGCAGCAAAGGAGGTGTGGTTCTGCGAGCAGCCCCCCTAGACCGTCTCCAGAGGAGGAACTCCAACCCCAGCACCGAGAGCGTGTCTGCCCGAGCAGCTGCCTTCGAGAACATGGCCAGGGAAAGACCTCGATCCCTCTATATTCCCCCTGTCCACAAGGACTCAGACAGAGCCCCACCCTTCCAGCCGCCGCCACCCCTCCCTGGCAACAGGAATGTGTTCACGGTCAGTGCCAGCAGCACCCAGAAGACTGGGGGTGTAGCAGGCAAGTTCCCACAGGGGCTTTCTCCGGAGAGCCCTCCAGCTGCTAAGGGCATCAAATCGCAGGGACTGCGCTCCCTAAAGATTTCCCCTGCCACCAGGGCACCCCCCAACGAGGCCACCCCCAGGAAAAGTGGCACCGGTTTGGAGAAGAGCAACAGTGACTGTGAGAATTACCTTACCATCCCTCTTAAAGGAAGTTCTGCTGTGGGAGAACTGCAGGGCAGGCCTGGGGTTGCAAGAGAGGGGCCCCCCATCTCCTCGGCTGCCACTCTGTGCAGCTTACCCCCCCTGAGTGCCCGCAGTCAGGTCCCCAACACCCCCAAAGGGTCTCAGGTCAGTGGAACCAGCAGGCCAGCTTGGCGTACCAAACCTGACACCCCCCGGGAGGCAGTAGCTGCTCCCACAGGGCCCCAAAGCCCCGAGCATCCCCCTACTGCTATCTACCACCACCAGCAGCTCCCCTTTACGCTCCAGGGGGCCCAGCCACAGGTCCTCTGCTTCTCTCCACCCGGCATGCCTGCCCCAGCACCTCCAGGCCCCGCTGCAGTCCCCACCGACCCCTTCCAGCAGCCACAGCCGCCACAGACTCAGCGTAAGATGCTGTTGGATGTCACCACTGGCCAGTACTATCTGGTGGACACCCCCATTCAGCCCATGACCCGGAGGTTGTTCGACCCTGAGACGGGCCAGTATGTGGATGTCCCCATGACGTCACAGCAGCAGGCTGTGGCCCCCATGTCCCTCCCCGTGCCCCCTCTGGCCCTGAGTCCTGGGGCCTACGGACCCACTTATATGATCTACCCTGGCTTTCTGCCCACGGTGCTGCCCACCAACGCCATGCAGCCCACTCCGATTGCTCACACTTCGGGGAGCGGGGAGCTCTCCATGGCCACGGAGCACCCCAACAAAGAGGCAGCTGCGACGTTCTCCGAGGCCCCCTATTTCATGGCCTCTGGTCAGTCTCCGGCCTCCTCTTCCTCCTCAACCCCAGCAGCTACATCCCAGCTCGTGGGGGCCAAGGGCTTTGCCCAGCTGCACGGCAAACCTGTCATCAGCATCACTTCGCAGCCCCTGGGGCCACGGATCATCGCACCCCCTTCCTTCGATGGCACCACCATGAGCTTTGTGGTAGAGCACAGATGACCCTGAGCAGTCACCCGAAAGCAGAATGAAGCAGCCGCCACTGGTGAGTGAACTGCATGTGGCTAATCAGATTAAGAGCGTGAGAGCAAGGCTGTTTCGGGGCGTTGGAAGTGGGTGCCTCTGGAAGCAGGCATGTTCCTGGAATAGGATTTGAGAAGGAGCACATTTTCTTTCCTCTGCTTTCCTCCCCTCCCCACTCCTCACTCCCTACAGGCTTTCCATTCCGACCTTTGCAAATTGCCAGACTTCCCTCTCCCAGCAGAGAATCCCATGGGATCCGGAGTCTTCTTTTATCCGGCTTTTCAGCCTTCAGGAAAGAGGATGGCAGTCAGGAGAAAGAGACAAAAGAGCTGCCTAGATTGTTGTGGCCCCTCTTTGTACCTGAATGCCCTGCTGACACAGGCACCTACATCGTCCATCACCAGGAATCAAAGATCAGTGTTTACTTGTTAAGGGAGGTTTCTTAAATCAACAGAAATACTCCTTTTCTTTCTCTCTTCACGCCTTCCTCTTGGAATTCCCTCTGCAAAGAACTGTATTTTTTAAGGTTCTTATTTTTTAGCTTTTAAATGAGCAGAACAATTTTTCTCTCATTTTGTATCAGTGTATATCTACCGTGCAAAATAATGTTTTATTGTGACATTTGAATACTCAAAATGTGCCTTTCCTTAGCACCAGTCTGTCTTCAATGTAAATTTTACACATACACACACACACATGCATACACACGCATGCACACATTCTTTCTCTCTTTCCCTTTCTTCCTTCTTTCCTTCCCCCCTCTCTCTCATACATACTCAGATATGTACACACACACATATACATTCTCTCTCCCTCCCTCCCTTTTCTCCCTCCTTCCCTTCCCTCCCTCCCTTGCTCCTTCCTTCCTTCCTTTCTTCCCTCCCTTCCTTTCTCCCTTCCTTCCTTCTTTCCTTCCCTCCTTCCTTGCTTCCTTGCTTCCTTCCTTCCTAGCTTCCTTGCTTTCCTTTCCTTCTTTGTTTTCCTCCCTCCCTCCCTCACCCACTGTCTCTCACACTCACATAGTTTGGCCTCCAGAGACTGCATGGGAGGGTGAGATTCTGGAGTTGCTCCCTGGATGGAGTTGCAGTGTTTGGTCTGATTGGCTCAGACTGAACTCTCATCATTCTCACAAAGTGCATTTCCACGTGTTCCTCCTCTCCTTTCAGCAAAGAATCAGCTTCCATGTTTACCACAAAGGAAAACAGAGGAAATAGACTCCTGACACCTAGGTTAATCCAGGCATAGAAACAGACGTAGACATAGACTCATAGACAGGCATCCTTGCTGGAAACACACTCATGGAACTTGATAGAAAGAACGAGGTTGGCTGGTCTAAACCATGACACTAAAGGTCCCAAACAGGAGGCAGGTCAAAAACACCTCAGAGCCCAGACAGGAAAGTCTGTGAGACTCTTATCTCCAATAAACCACTAGAAAACCGGAAGTGGTGCTGTGGCTCAAGTGGTAGAGTGCTTACCTTGAGCTGAAGAGCTGAGGGACAGCACCCAGGCCCAGAGTTCAAGCCCCATGACCGACAAACAAACAAATAAAACAAGAAACCTCAGAGCAGCACAAAGGTGTCAGAGTTGTGGCACTCAGAGTGCCTGGGCACTCTTCAAAGTGGAAAAGGTTAAGATTATGTATGCATTTGTACCTTCACTCTTTGGTAAAAATCACACTGCATGAAAAAAAGGGAGATGGAGATAAGGAAAAACTTTTTGTTTAGTCTGTTGTAGGGCTTGAACTCAGGGCCTGAGCATTGTCCCTGAGCTTTTGTACTCAAGGCTAGTGCTCTACCATGTTGAGCCACAGCTTCACTTTTGGTTTTTGAGTGGTTAATTGGAGATAAAAGTCTCATGGGGACTTTTCTTCCTGGGCTGGCTTTGAACCACGATCCTCAGATCTTAGCCTCCTGAGTAGCTAGGATTAGAGGTGTAAGCTATCAGTGCCTGGCTTATTTATGTTTTTATAATAGAGACAGACCATTGTTACATTTCTTCACTTACTGAAAAGTAAAAGAAGAATGTTCTTCCTTGGTTCCATCAAAAAAAGTTTTGAATTAAGGAACTAAGATCATTAAATTTGAGTCACAGAGCTTTTCATCAGCTGTGTGATCTTGAGCATGGCAAATTCTCTAGCATGTCTGTGTCATCTTGAATGGGGACAATAATATCTGTCTCTCAACATGTATTGGAATGTCAAATGCTAGACTAGTGTGTTGCAAACTGTAAAACCTTCTCCAGATTACGGAGCTGTCATTCAGCATTATCACATATATGAGCTTATAAGACACTAGACACTGTTCAACATTCCTTGGGATCTCTAGGAATTCTGGTAAAAGCACAGGACTTGTTATCATTGCCCTTCAGACCTAGACGATTTGAATGGTGCCTCATCTGTACCAGGCATTGTGTAATGACCACAAACAGGAAGGGAAGGAATCAGAGATGGAGACCTCATTGTTAGTTTGATGAAGAAAATAAAGAAAAGCATTCAGTATGTACATGAAGGAGATTCAGAATTAGTTTTTGTAGAAGGAAAAGACTGGCCTATAGGCAAATGTGTTTCAATCTGCTGGACAGAGGTGTGTTTACTTAGGGCTATTTTGAAGCAGTTAATCCTGCAGGGCATTTATGAAGCAGTAGAGGTACAGCAGCAAGACAAGGGGAGGAACACAAGCCATCGCGTGCAAATGAGCATGTGTGTGTGTGTGCGCGCACACACACACACACACCCTGTGTCTTTGTAGCAGCTGCTTTTGGCCTTTGTCCTGCTGAGTCTGGAGAGATTAAGTTCGAGATTGTTTCCATTGGACACAGATATAAATCAGAATTTTGCTGATTTAAAGTTGAAACAGCAAGTTCGGAACACTTTTCCTCTCAAGTACGACCTTGATTTTAGTAAATAGCAAAGGCTATTTTTAGATAAAAAGGCAAATAATGGCTTCTTAATTTAAACGGACTTGTCTAAAAGTAAGATTTAGGTTTTTTGTTTATTTGTTTTTTGTAAATAGGCAAAAAATCTTGGTTGGTGAAACTCAGATATGAATTATAATCCTTTGGAACATTGTCCTGAAAGTTCTATACTGCTTTCCAAAGAAAAGTCAGCTAGATTTTTTTTAAATGAAGTGTATTGTTGCTTTTCTGTGTGCAACAATTTTTCAAACATTGTTCAAGTATTTCAAAACACAACCCCATGCTCATAGGATGGCGGTGTAAAAGACCTTAAGAGGTTTTAGTTCACTATTTACTTAGAAAAGCAGACTGTTAACAGAGATTTCCCCCCCCTTCCCCCCACCCCAGGACAAAGTTTTATGTCCACCTTTCAGCTAAGAAGCCACTTAAATTATTTGATCCAATCGTAGAATTTCACAAAGGAGCAAGAGGTGGTTTGGTTTAGCTCCTGGGAGCGTGAGAGGCGCACGGCCATGGAGCATGCTCTCAGCTCTCAGGCCATGCCATGCTTCCCAGGCGAGACTCCTGGGTAGCAAATCACACAGTGAAGGAAAATTGGCAGAAGATAGCCGTGACCTGCCAGCAAGGACATCTGGGATCTATTCCCTAGTGACATTTAGACATTGACCATCTGTTTCCATTTGCCTTCTGGATACTTGTAATGTGGATTTGAAGGAAGTGCACCAATATTCTCAGTCAGTCAAGGAATATGAATTTTATGCCTTTATTCTGCCAGTTACACAGACTCTGCAGTGGGGCTGTGGTCACCATGTGACCCTCTAGGGTGCCACAGATCAGAAGGTGAGTCTTCGGCAGGAGGAAGCAGACTGCACAACACACAAAACTGCAAACTGGTATGCGAGAGCTGACCTAACCTTTAAGACTCCTTCCCTGTTCAGAGAATAAGCATTTTGTCATCTATTTTTAGCACTACACTGTAACAGGGAGCTTTCTCTTTTTCCTTTTTGTATATATTTGGGTCTAACCAGCTGCTGCTAGTTCTTTCTGACTTATGAATTTGCCTTTAGCTTTTTGGTTGCAGTGGAGTTTTCTCAGTTGGTTCTGTAGTTAACATTCAGCCCTTTCCCAGTCTTAACTCTGCCTTGACACTTTGACAAAGATAATGAGTAATATTGCAGGACACCAGTGGCTCATGCTTGTACTCCTGATTACTCAGGAGGTTGAGTTCTGAGCGTCATAGTTCAAAGCCCCTGAATGAAAGTCTGTGTGACTTATTCCCAGGTAATCAACAAAAAGCTAGAAGTGGGGTGTGGATCAAGTAGTAGAAAACATCCTTGAGTGAAAATCTCAGAGGCAGTACCTAAGATCTGAGTTCAAGCCTTGGTACCTGCACACACACACACACGCACACACACACACACACACACACACACACACACACACACACACACACCAGAAGATAACTTGCAATACCTGTTTAATTATTGTTTAGCAATACTGCTAACATCTGTGACCCCAAAGCCAGATATCCAGGCAACTAATTTGCAGGCCACCAGTTGACAAAGTTCTCCACTTTTTGTTCTGGTTAGGCCTTTTAATGTTTGTGTGTTTGGGCTTTGAAAGTCCCTTTGCTTCTGGATCTTTGATACCCTTCTGTGGAGACTGGTTCTGTTCTGATTTTCTGTCCTATGTAGTATGTAGCTGTGTTTTTTCCTTCCTTGACATATCTACTTTCATGCCTTCTCCTGCTCTCCTACTTTGATGTTGTATTTTGGGTTAAAATGTTAAATTACGATGCTACAAAATTCCACTAGCATAGGGGCATACTGAATGAATAAAGATATAACACTAATAAAAGAAACACCACCAGCACTGTGCAGGTTAATGGAACCCACAGAAGAGAACTGCAGTCATTTTGTGTATTTGAGTGTTTCTTGGCTTTTTGTTTGTTTGTTTTGTTTAATGTTGCGCCTACATTTCTGATCTTTCTTTTCTTCTTATTTCTTGAGTTATTTCTACCTGGTCAATAGAGCCTTACAGGTCAGCAATGGAAGTGGTGGAGAAAGCTGGAGTCAGGGAAAGCTGTTTTGTCTAGGGTTCTGAGAGGTCTTAGACAAGTCTTTAGATGTCAAACCCAGTCTCTTTGTGTTAAATTTGCAGGAAGAAATTGAGTTTCAAAGAAGTTAAGTTATCCTTCTTTATAGTGTCCCTTTACAGGTAGAACTGGGACTCAAATAGGAATATTCCAAACCAGGGGTTCGGTGTGTTTCTCTCTGCTTCTCATTCTAAGGCTGCTCTTCTTTAAGGGTCTTATTTCTTATTTCTGTCCCATTAGTGGCCCTTCCTGATTTTTCCCTCAAACTAATAGTTTGAGAAATTAGTTTTAGCTTTCTGATGGACGGATCTGCATTATCTCTCTTATTATCTCTCTTTCTTCAACTTGACTAGCTTCCATGTTATACTTTGTGTTTTCCTTTTCCTCACTTTTTATAGTTGTCTCTGTTACCGGGCAGGGCGGAATAGGCCATGCCGTTCCCTCATCTGGACACCTTTTGAAGCTATGAGCTGTTCTGATGGGTCATCAGAGGGACAGAAATCTGGCCTCTCTTTCTGGCCTGCCGGGCAGGGATGAGATAGCTGAGCTGCAGGCTGCAAAAGCCACTTTTTCCACCCATTTCATTTCAAGAAAAGGCACATTTCATTTTCAGTTCAACCCAGAATTTCACTCTAGAATCAATAGTTTATTTCTATTTTCCCCTCTAACTTGACGATGGCCTCCTCTCTTTACTTTTATATGTAGCTGCTATTATATTTTTAATGTCCTATGTTTTGGCCTTTTCTTTCTTTCCTCCCCCTTTTATTAGGAGGTTGACTCTACCTTCTAGCTTATCTGGTGTGCCTTTCTCCACATACTACGGCCTTTATCCTTTCTTCTTTATCTTAAGATAAATCAAAATGAAAAGTATAGATATTATGTATTATTGATTGCATACTAAGGCACAATGCCATTCCATTGGATGCTTTAAACAAGTAAGTACTACTTTTAATTCCTATTAGACAAATGACTAAAACTCATCTTCACCAACAGTTGTTGCAGTCCAGGCCCTTAGAGCTCTGTGGTCCAGGATCTTTAAGTACTTCCAGTTCATTTCTCTTACTCTCTGTTTTCCTTTCTCCTTGTTGTAAACTGCCCTTGCTCCTCTACCTCTCCTTTTCTGTAGCCATTCTAACTTCTCTAAAGTTTTCAGCCATTGCCTCTTGGCCAATCAGCCTGATAAAGGAGTAAAACTAATTATATGATATATTTAAGTCTTGTGGGATTGGCTGCTGCTAGTTTCCTAACTTTAGTTTTATTCAAGGGAGAATAAAATTTCTACCCAAGAGGAAATAGTCTCTTAGTCCCTGCTGGTTGTGTGTGTGTGAGTGTATGAGTGTGTGTGTGTATGTGTAGTTTCTTAGTCCTTGCTGGTTGTGTGTGTGTGAGTGTGTGTGTGTGTGTGTGCGTGTGTGACACTTGGGAGAAGAAGCAGGAAAGGAGGGGAAGGGAATACATTTGTAAAGAATCTGGCTCGGAATTGGACAATGTCCAGTATATACTATGCTTCTATATGTATTTTCCTTTTGATTAAAAAATGGGCCATCCTTTAGTCAGAACATTGTGAGCCCCAAAGAGAAATTAGAGGCAGTTTCAGAATTCCTAGAGCCGGCATGGCCTAGTGATGCAGTAATTCCATGCACATGTGAGGAAAGGAAGTACTAGAATGCAGGGGTGGGTGTAGGAGGTGCCTGGAGGCCAATGAGTTGAAGCTTTTTAGGAGATGGGCCTGTGTGCCTTTTCCTGACATGCTAGTCCATGCGCCTTGAAGTCAGCCAGCCCTGACTCAGTCTCTGTGACTCACTAGCCGAGGAAAAGAGTTTGCACTTTCCTGTGAAGTGAGGATTCCGTTCAGGAGAGTTGTGAAAATTCAATTACAAAAGCACAGCACAGTGCATGGCGTGCAGTAAGTGTTCCGTCTCACTTAAAGACTAGAACCTCATGAACACCAAAAAGTACCTCCAGCATCTTAGGGCTCACCCTCAGAGTTGACAACCAGCCCTACTTTTGCAGATTCACAGGACAGTGGTAGGGGTCCATGCCCAGGATTGCTCTGCATTTCCTCAAATTAGAGACAGTGCCCATGGCTCCACAGTCCCCTGGGTGTTGGCTGTCCTCTGGGAAGGCCAATTGGCCAAGAGTCAAGGTACGCTACTATCTCTCGTGGCTTTCCTGAATGTTATACAACTCTTGACCTCGCTTGCCAGCTGCGGGTAGTGATTTTCCTCTTTGACTGGACACAGGACTGTGTGAAGCAAGGGAAACTCTGACCCAGCATGCCCGCTGAACCCCGTCACTGCCCTGGTTCTAAAAGTCACCCAGTCACACTCGCTGGAAACCAAATGTACTCATCCTTCATCACTACTGACTTCTTCATGATATATGATATCACAGAGCGGGTTTGCTAGGCCTTACTAAGCTTTACTGGCAATTGTTATTATTTGATATTTAATAGGAATTGGAGGGATTTTTATTACTTTCAAGATTTCAAACACAATTCTTTGAAGTTAATGGACACAGAAAAAATATCTCACAAACATTCAAAGAGGGAAAGTCTGCACTGTTGATTCCTAAATATGAGTGTAGTTGATTGTATAAACAAATATGGCTTTCCTAGCTCAGATAGCGATCACCATCCAGTAGGTGCCCTGTTTGTCTCTTCTCTCTCTCTCTCTCTCTCTCTCTCTCTCTGGTGTGTTTTTATTCTGTTTATTTGGATGTCTTTGCTAGCTTTGCCTTGTGATAGGACCCAGCTAGAGTTATCATCAAATCTCTGACTCATGTAGACATTAGTTTTTCTCAGCCTCATCGTTTCTTCTCCCTCATAATTATATTTTCTTTCCCTTCTGCCATCCTCCATATCCTAAGATGGAAAGAGAAGTTAAGCAAGTGAAAGAGCAGCCAGCTGCAAGAGCTGCTGAGCCAGGGTGTTGCATGCTCCAAATAAGCATTGGTTTCTTTCATCCTGAAGATAATCTCTCAAATACGAGATAAATGAAGTACGTTCATTTCAGCTCTCAGGCTATTGTTATTCTTCTAGACTTTGTTTTTCTGAGATGTGTGTTTGTACAGTTCTTTTTCTGGATGTCAGGATTGAAATATCCGTTGCCTTGCTTCTCTGATTGCATATAACTGGTTAGACAGCTGTTATTTAATACTGCTAGGAGGTTATTTTTTTCACACCATGAAGTCTTCTTAATCTTTAGAATGTATTACCTGTAGTCCACTCTATTTCTGTCTTGATAATATTGTGATCGAATATCAACTTGCTAGCGTTAACGAACATTCCTTAGGGAAAATTCTAGAAGATACACTAAAACATGGCAATAAAAGAAAGGGCTAATTTTCAATACATTTTTGATTATGTCAGTTTTGTCTTAGAATGAATTTAATGAAGTTATAGATTCTAAGCAATGTATCTCATTTAAAGGAAAACACACTGTGAAATTCCACAAAATCTACTTAATGAATCTTTACTAAGAATCTTTACTGTTGAGTTTATTCCTTCACCTAATTAGATTACTGACCCATGGTAGGTTTCAAATGTCATTTAGTTCAAATATCAGTTTGGGGGAGCAAAGTAGATGAATGAAGAGAGGAAGGAAGGAAATGCCATTATAAAAAAAACCAATGCAGTGCTGGGAAGGTAGTTCAGTGGTTGAGTGCTTGCCTTTCATACATGAGGCCCTGGGTTCGATTCATTAACACCACATAAGCAGAAAAAGCTGGAAGTGGCCTGTGGTTCAAGTGATAGAGCACTAGCCTTGAGCTGAGCTCAGAGACAGCGCACAGCCCCAGAGTTCAAGCCCCATGACTGACATCCCCACCCCCCAAAAAACAAACGGATGCATAGTCTACAAAATTTTAAAAATTGAAAGAAGGAGTGAGGTTAGGAGGGATGGGGAAAAAATGATGAAATGGCATGATTTAGATTAATTGAATTCATATACTACTTTGTAGAACAGCAACTCCTTTGCATGAGTACTTACAGAGAAAAATAAAATTAAGAAAACATTAAAAATACCTACAACACAAAAAAGTAAACAAATATGAGTTCTGCATGCCAACTTTAGGAGCACATACATTGTTTTCCCTTGCTTTCAATGATTTCAATATTTAAACCATTTCTGAATAATTTCCTGCAGCCCATAAAATCTCTTGTAGGTTCACAAACACGTTCACAGAAGACATTTTAAATTATGAACTTCAAATTAGTCTTAATGAAATTAGCCAGCTAGCTAAATAGTATATGTTTTTTGTTAATTTTTCTTTTGCTTCTCTAAACAATGAATGTTCCTTCAAAACTAACAACCTGTACTTTGACTATTTTTTTCCTTCTTTTTCTTTTGCAGGAGCAAGACAGAAATATGGACTGTATTTCTTCAATCTGAAAGTTGTATTCTAGTGCTAAAAGTTCATCTGAAAAGCCTTTCCACATGTGTTCCTATTCAGTTTTGCTTCTTATAAGCCACGTGTGCAAGTTTCTATATTTTCCTGAACAACTCTTTCAAGGCAGTTTTGTTATTTCAGCTTTACTAAGATGATTGAATGGTTGCATTTCCCCCCCACCCCTTGAAAAACAAAACAATTGTTTATACTTAATACAGGATATATGTTTTCTATTCACCTCCTACCCTCCAGCACTTGTGACCAGGCAAACAATCCATCAAGCTCGGCATGGTTCATTCAAAACATACAATAGAATGGGATTGGTGTTGTGTAAATCAAGTCAACAAGTCAATAATTTGGATGACACATTACTTTATAGGTTCTCATATTCTATCCAAGGTAGCTAGCAGAGCAGTAGTGTGTATTTAGGTTTTCAATAGACGTGTCTGCATTTTGAGTTCTAGATAAGCTAAACCTCATCATTCTTTGGGTTGGGTTCTCTAGGTTCTTTTATTGGGTCTGGCATAATATCAAATGGGATTGTAAAAAAAAGTGTTTATGTCTTTTGTTTTAGTACTTTTGTTTGCCATTTGTGCAATGCATGACACTTCGTTGCCTTAAAACAGAAGAGCTGGAAATAGAGTGGGTGCATTTAACATGAGTTCTAAGTCTCTGAGGGGTATACAATATCCACTTCTCTTGAAGCAGTCAACTTCTGCTAGGAACAGACAGCATTTGCTTCTTCAGTGATCCCTTACAGTTGTGTCTTCCTGCTCACAAACATTGTTTAGAGTCTGAGGAGCTCTCTGTCACCGGAAGAAGATGAACTCTGATTCGTCTATCCCTAATCATCCCCAGAGCCATAACCTTGAACAGCAGCGTTTTCTCCTGAGGTGGGTTTGAAGAGATGTATGTACTTGCATTCATATTCCAGGCAGTCTGGATAGTAACCCACTGGGAAGGCTGTTGGAGTGTGTGTTCACAGTGAGTCTGGAAGGGTTGACAGATCAGATACATATTCAACTTGCCATAGCTAAAACTGTGTCAGGAGACACTCAGCAAGTATTACAGTGAAATAGTCATTACTTTCTAAAGCAATGTCCCTGTAAAAGCTTGAACATTCTCTCAGACTTTAAGGAATCTCCTTCCATTTCCTTCTTTATATAAATCTAAAACATTCTGCTAATTTTGTGTGTGTGTGTGTATGTGCTGGATCTGAAGCTTGAGATCAGGGCTTGGGCATTGTCCCTGGGCTTTTTTGCTCAAGGCTAGTGCTCTACCACTTGAGCCACAGCTCTACTTCTATACCCTTCCTTTCTCAACCAAAATAAAGTAAGGATCTATGAAGTCTTCCAACCCTTAGAACTATTACCAGATAGCTTATGAGCCCCAATTTATTACCCTAAGCAATGTCTTTCACTACTGAACTACTCTTTTATGCTTTATGTTCATATAGTCATTAGCTATGTATTTCCCAAATAGATCTCTAATCTTGACTCTAATCAGAATTGTGGAGTCTGGCTTTTGCAATTTCTTCCCAGTGTTATACATGTAGCTTAGCTTTCCAGGTGAGCCACAAAAAAATGTGGAGAGATTGTGACCCATTTTCTTTTTTTCTCTCTTGGTAAAAAGGGCATATTGAACAAGGCCACCTTTGATTTGTTTCTGGAAAAATGAATATATTTGTAAACAGCGTGAGTTGTTTTCAAATTGAATTTTCAATTTGCAAGGCTTTTTGAGAACAATCACTAAAATTCGTTCTCAGGATTAAACAAATCCTAGGATTAAAATAACTTCGTATATAAGCTCACTGTATGTCTATCATTGAATAAATAATCTAACACAAAGTCCATTTGGACAACTTTATGATAAATCTCAAATATTATCATGCATTTCAATTTTATTTCGATATCACTATGTTATGGCTAGAGAGATAAAGCTACTTTTTCTTAATTTCAGATTTGATTTTATCATCCTTGCTTCTCTAAAAGGTTGAATGCATTTTATTGTCTTCCTCCTTTGTAGAAATGAAAGTCTGTGTCTGCTACCTATTGGACTGCTCATATGACCTGAAATAATGCTTTGAACTGCAGGACAGTATTGATTCCTATAGATTGACTATGATCTCACGATACATATGTTGATGTATATGGGAAGCCAACATTCAATAATAGTCTTTGTATTTAAAACTATCATAGTATACATTTTCCTATGTGGTGCTTGAGGAGTTTTATTCTACAGTTTACAAGGTGTAGGTTTGCACCCTAAGTTCTCAGGGTATGTTATTTTACCCAAATACTTGAAAGAAAAAAGGTGCCCTGTATTTTATCTGTACTGTTGAGGGGAAAAATTGTGTGAGTTTGTTTGATAAAACTGCTTATAAAAATTGAATCCATAAACTATGCTTAGGTTTTTACATAATTTCTAAGGAGATATATACATGAATAAGATTTTTTTCAAGAGACTGCTTATATATTCTTTAAATTCTAGGTCCTAAGTAGACCTCACAGGTGCATAAAATCATTAACAAAACATGTAACATTTGCTGAATGGTGCCTTGTATTTGAATCTAATCACAGCTACAGACTTTGGTCCTCTGGAAAGAAACCATGTCTGTCTATGACATGTGTGGACACTTAGTCCAGAGGAGAATTCTGGCAGTTGGACTCTTTTGTATATGCTGTGTCTCAGAACAGAACTGAATGTTCAAAGTATCATTTATAAGCTATTAACAACCAGTGTCTCATATCACAACTGGAGTTTATTATATATTTATTCCTGTCTAATTCATAATGGTGCAGAATCAAACACACTCATCTCCAGTTTGATTTTTTTTTAAGTTTCAGATTTTTTTTTTAGGGTTTATGGCATAAAGTCCTTCCTAGGGTATCCTGAGTTATATATCAGATCTGCAACCATTTTCAAGCAGATGGGACTCTCTTTCTCTCCCCATAATGAAGATGTGTGTTTCTCTATTTGCATATAAGCCATATTCTTGTCTAGTACGGACAGTGGTGGTTGAAAAGAATGTGAAGGCTGTAGAAGTTATGTATGAATTGAAAAAAATTCACGGGTAATAAAAAAGAAAGGACGTTGATAATGTAGGATTGTACTCCTGATATTGGACAAAGCCAGTGGTTTGTGGAAAGAATGTGAAATTTCAAACTTCAATCAAATCTAAAGATCTTGATGGAAAACTTCCTACCAGAGGCTTGATGTGATTGGATGGTAGAATGTTGTGAGTCTGGCGAAGGAAACTTTGAATCCAGCCCAAGTATGACAAGAATGACCTTTTCAGTACATTGCATATGGAGAAGATGACTTGGGCATGGACTCTGTGAGAAAAGCCTGCTAAATTGCCAGCATTTGTAAATGATTGTGCAATCTTGTGTGTGTGTGTGTGTGTGTGTGTGTGTGTGTGTGTGTGTTCAAATTTTGACTGTTTTGGAAAAATGGGATTTATTTTCCAGTAAAAGCACTATAAAATATATCATTGTTCTTTATTTTAACTCACAAAATATGCTTTGGACATTGTCATTTTCTCCTGGTTTCTGGCTAAAATCATTCACTGAACTTAATCTATTAACATTACATATCCAGATTTTTTTTTTTGCTGTGAGAATAAATGTCTAAAAATTTGTTGATTTAGTTTAACACTTAATTCTCATCCTACAGTTCTGGAGGTTGGAAGGCTGGTATTGATTTTTTTTTCCCAGTGGCCCAGCTGGTCAATCTAAGTGTGGCCTACATGCCTCCTATGAAGTAACACTGTAAAGAGCGCTTATCTAAGTGTGTGAGATGTCTTATTCACACCAAAGAGCTACCAAGACAACAAGAGTCTACCCAGAAGCCCAAGGAAGTAGTGGTACCTATACCTCTTAAAACCTACAAGTCAGAAGAGTATACAAATCACTTCAGACACCTGCTCAGACATGGCTCAATAGGGAAACATTTTCCTTAAATCACCCCACTGGTCAACTGAAACCCCAAGACAATTGGTGCCATAAGAAGAACATTCTGGATGCCTCACTTATACCCAGGGGCTGGAGAGTAAAGAGCACTAAAGAAAACTGACAGGGGCTGGGAAGGTGGCTTAGCGGTAGAATGCTTGCTTTGCATGCATGAGGCCCTGGGTTCGATTCCTCAGCACCAAATAAGCAAAAAGAAAAAAGCCGGAAGTGGCGCTGTGGCTCAAGTGGTAGAGCACTAGCCTTGAGCTGAAGAGTTGAGGGACACCACCCAGGCCCAGAGTTCAGGCCCCACAACCGGACCCCAAAACAAAACAAAACAAAACAGAAAACTGAGAGTACTTCCAGTCCTCTTTTCTAGTCATCCTTGATTTTCAGTCCTTGTTTCCAATGCATTTCCACACCATGTTTGCCATGTTGTCTCATTGTTTTTCTCAGCATTGCATTACCTTGCTAACCTTCATTGCAGAATAACACCCAACACTAGGTGCTCCAGAATCAAGGGCTATATATATGGCAGGATTTTCCTGAAAGTTTAGACAAACTGGATGGAGATGAGCAAATAGCCTATCCCATGACAACAGCTGTATGGCGGACACCTCAGGCACTGCATTCCTATGCTTAAACAACCTCAGGCCATCATTGGCATGAGGTAAGTTCACTGGTTGTTGAGTTCATTTGTGTTCTAGCCACTGTCCTTATTACGAGAGCCTTCTCTCTCATTTTACCCTCTGATACCACTGACCCCCAGCTTGTGGCTCTTCACCCTCCAATTCTTTCCCATTTTCTCTTCACCCTCCAATTCTTTGCCATTTCTTCACAAGAACAATTTAGCCACCTAAATGAAGCTCTACTACTGCAAAGCCACTGCCCTACGTAGGTGGGTCATGCTGTGACCTAAGTGTTCATGCAGCTATCTTGATTCATGCATCCAACAAGAGAAGATTACAGGGAAATGGAGTAAAAATCTAGTTGATTGTTATTAGGTTAGAAGTAAGTGTGAGGGGTTAGGAATGTGGCTTAGTGGTAGAGTGCTTGCCTAGCATGCGTGAAGCCGTGGGTTTGACTCTATTACAACATAAACAGAAAAATCTAGAAGTGGTACTATGACTCAACTAGTAGAGCACTAGCCTTGAGTACAGAAAGGCTCAGGGACAAGGACAGGCACTGAGTTCAAGTACCAGGACCAGCAAAAAAAATAAATAAATAAATTTGAGTCCTCTTACAGAGGTAGATAACAACATTACATTCTCCCAGGTACAGACCTTTGTTGAGGTTTTAGGGTCTTGCAGCATCAAGTCCTGCCCCCAAACCAGTCCACATGGAGTGATTGACATAAAAGTTGTGAGGGAATTCTAGGATGTCTCAGGAATCACTATGCAGAGGGCAAATAGAGCAAGGGTGATTGCAATAATAATATGCAATAATATGCATAATAATATGCAATAATAATATGCAAAAATAAAACCAGAGAAATTGAGGGGATGGGTAGAATTGGAAAAAATGGGGGAGAATGATAAAAGGGTAACACTGATCAAGATATGTTGTACTCACAAATTGATACATGGAATTGAAACCCCTTTGTATGATGACTTAGTGGTAGTATAAATAAATAAACAACACACACACAGAAGAACAGTTTAGATTGAAATGTGTAAGAAAATAAGCTGGGAAGGGTATGTGGGGGAGGACATGGCACTGAAGGAATCTCCATATTTCTCCATTTTATCGTTCCATTTGCATATCCCCATCACTTGTATTTAAATGCTTCCCATCAATACCTTATGTCCAGAAGATTTGACCTTCAGAACCAAGCACACCCATTGTTCTAGTTATATTTTGCTGAGCAACTGTCTACCTAAAACGGTAGTGGCTTAAAAACAACAAAAAAATCATTTGTTTGATTCACATATCTGCAGTTGAAATTGGGCTGGACATGGGAGGTTAGTTTCTGCTTCACCCAAAGGCAGCAAGGAAAAGGAGGATGCAATTCCATCACAGATCAGTGACACGTCAGCCAAGTTAATGTCAGCTGTCACCAGCAAAGCTGAGCCTGAGAGTCAGTGGTTAACATCTCTTCATTTGAACCCCTTGCTGCTTGGGCTCCCTGAAAACATGGCTTCCTGAAAAACATATTCCAACTTTGAGCATCCCAAGAAGCAAGAAACAGATGCTGCCAGTTGCTTAAGGCCTATCCTAGAAATGAATATAACATCCCTTCTTTATCTCTGACAAGCAATGAGAGAGCCAAGATTTAATATTCTGGGACATAAATTCCACTTCTTAGTGGGAAGAGAGCCAAAGAATTTTGGTAAAATATTTTAGAGCCACAATTTTCACTCTAGGGTATTTTAAAAAACATATATATAAAAAGAGTTCTGGATTCTGTTCTGAAGTCCATGTAGGCTCAAAACCCTCTAGGGGAAAAAGCTAGAACCAAGAGCAGTCTAGAAAAGGTTTTGTGGGCATGTGTTTCTTTGTGTGTGTTGGAAATATGCTAGAATCTGGAAGGGCAGACACCAGCTTTCTTTGATTTAAAAAAAAATAAATGTTACTACATACCAAATGCTCTGATTCATGAAGAGGTTAGGATTTCAGGAAGTCTTTAAATATGGAGAGAATGCTTGATATGTTGATAAAGCTTCTAGTCAAAGTCTTGTCAAAGATGTTGAGTTTGAAAGAGGAAGCTGGCCAACAGCTACAGAGAGAGAGACCATGTCAATGACCAATGATGGAGCATGGGGCAGCAAGGGGAAAAGACAGCACTCTGCTTGATCAGGACCAAGAAAAACAGATCAAGGCAAGAGACCGAAGGCAAAAAGGCTATTCAGTTGTTCAGGGGTGAAGTAGCTACTGAAGGACAGTAAGAGAGCAGGGTGTGAAAAAGTAGCATGTTCAAGGCCTTAGACAGCACTCTATCCAACAGAAGAGGTGTGAAGAGATAGTCATAGCAGATAGGCATAGCAGAAACTAATATTTTTTTCTCTAATCCTTGAATCTACAACCTAATCAACAGACCAGTCCCTGAGTATAGGCTTTCTTGCAGATGTGTATGCTTTTAGTTCAGCTGGAGAGAGGGTAAAAACAGGCTTCTTCAAATCAGAAATGCCTTCAAAATTTAATTTTACTGCTTACTATCAAGTTACTTTGATTCCTAAGCTTCTAGCATATTCCTATGATACTAGCATAATCATAGAAATTGCAGGATAACATATATGCATACACAGCAAAGTACTGCATATTTATTGTGTGTAATATGTGACATATTAGAAATAATTATGCTGTAAATTAAGAGCGCATGCATATTGCCTTCACTCTGTACTTATCATTAAGGGAATATCAGCAGCTATGACTTACTGCTCTGGTTTTGCACTCCTGCCTGTGAAAAATTCAAATCTGCTATTACATAGACTGATTCAAAACACGTGAAACTTTTGGGTGGCTTCTTCTATTTACAAAAGCTATATAAATTTATTGAAGGAAATATGGAAAATACCATCTAAAAGTTGAAAAATAGGGAGAACTATTTTCTGAGACAGAAATGTTTTTGAGACTATGATCTTCCTGACTCAGTCTGGAATTATAGTTGTACATAAGCATATTTAGGCTGGGGAAAAATTTGTAATCTAGAGAGACTCATAATTAGCTTCTAGAAAATATATATTGTAAGTATAGTTGATACTTTCATGTTCTTTTTTTTCTACTCTCCCTATATATATAAGTATACACACACACACACACACACACACACACACACGGTTTTGTAACTTTGAAAACCCATCTCTTAGGGCTAACCTGCCTCGCAAGTGTAAGGCTCTGAATTCAGACCCCAATATTCTAAGAGAAACAAAATAAAAATAAATCTACCTCTATTTTTCGGTACCCTTGGAGGAATGACTTTTAATGGTGATATCTTTTTTCTTGGTATGGCTATATCCTGGTATGATTAAGCTCTCATTTGAAGTGTTTCATTTATATAATTTGAGGCTATGAAAATAAGCTTCAACAAATATCTTTAAACATCAGTCTTTGCATACATCTCTTTCCCCTTATTTCCATGCAACAAACCCCCTAATTAGAATTACTGAGTAAAAAATATACCAGCTTTTTTTTTTTTTTGGTCAGTTGTGGGGCTTGAACTCTGGGCCTGGGCACTGTCCCTCAGCTCTTCAGCTCAAGGCTAGCACTCTGCCACTTGAGCCACAGTGCCACTTCTGGCTTTCTGGTGGTTAATTGGAGATAAGAGCTTCCTGCCTGGGCTGGCTTTGAACCACGTTCCTCAGATCTCAGCCTCCTGCGTAGCTAGAATTCCAGACGTGAGCCACTGGTGCCTGGCACATTTTTAAAACTTTCAACACACAAGACTTTGAGACCTCTCTCTCTTTCCATGTCCTAATGCCACTAACCTCAACATACCTAAACTATCAGTTCTTTGTTGTTATTTGAGACAGGCAGGGGTTTGCTGTGTAGCCCAGGCTGGCACTAAACTCAATGTCCTCCTACTTCAGCTTCCCCAGTGCTGGGATTATAGTCATGCCCCACTACACCAGGCATCTTATTCTTTAGAAACATTCTATTTGAATGAAGAGCTGTCCTGAAAATATCCCAGCTAAAAACATCTCCCTTAACATTTCAGTTGTCCTGGAAATGAGGTCTCCTTGCACAATGCACATTGCAAAAGCTCATCACAAAAGCTACAAGCGCTTCCTTTCACATGGTTTCTCTTCTTGGCCTTTTTGTTGTTTCTTTTGTAGGACACGAACAAACAATTCCTTCTGATGTGAGGGCAGAGTACGTCCCTTAACCTTGGAGATAGGTATGTCAGAAATTTGCCCTCCTCACATAGCATCTTGGCCATCCTGAAGGGTAAAGCAAGTTAGAATGCCCAGGCAGCCTCAGGGAGTAAGCTTAGTATCCAGTGAACGTGCGCGCCATGTTGCCAGAGGACACTACAGGCTATATGCATGGTCCTAGCTTGAGAAACTGACCGTGTACTTGGGAAGATCTTCACATTATTTTTTTTTAAGAAAAAGGACAATGACAGGAGACAATAGAGTAGGCCAGGCATCTAAGTTGGTGTGGTTAGTTGCCAAGTGGAAACCAGCGGGACTAAGTGAGGAAATGTGGTAGGAATTAGGCATGTAAAATCCACTGGGGCATGGGACAAGGGCAGGAGGAGGTGTTATTCAGGAGAATCGTGCTTATGCAGTAGAGACAAGAGACCTATCAAGTGCCCAGCATAGTACACCGGTTTGCTAAGTAACAGAGGTAGAGGTAGAAGGAAGCTTTTGTTAGGCATAGGTCATTTTCATGTCTGGGACTTGTTTGATTATCCAAGTGCTTTGTATTTAGCATGCTTAGAGCACCCATTTTCTTTTCTAGTTGGAGAATATAAGAGAACATGTCTGGCTTTAAGCATGCGTATCTGTATACCTCAATACTTCTCACACTGACCTCTTGCTCAGAAACTCTGTTGACATGGTTAATCTCCAGACAAACACAGTGGGAGATGGTAAGAAAAAGAGTGGGGAGAAGTACCCCAAAGCAGAATGGAGCTTACTGACTTCCACTAACAAAAGGAATCAGGTAATTTAAACCATAAGCGTGCTCTGGAAAGAGAACATCCACACTTTTCCATGTAATCCTAGAAGATTATGGCAGGAATCTTTCTAGTAAAAATAGAAGGGTGAAAATAGTTTATAGGTGTAGGTGATGTTCCAAGTCAACTGTGAATAAATTACATTTTTATTAATAGGAGGGTAGCAAAGGATTAGTGCTGTCATTCTAGACTAACTCTAATCCCCGTGATGGAAGGTCAATATTAGCCAATGTACTCTCAATGGTAGAATTTTTATGAATCTAAAGTTGAATATTCTTCTCTTACCTCACTAAGTAGTACTTTGCGACTACAGAGTTGGTTTCTCTGAACGTACAAGTTGGTTGTCCATTCAAGGCTGAGGACAGGGGATCTGACCCCACTCTGGGGGTCTCAAACTCATAGACAGCAAAGGAGGCTGATAAATGTCCAAAACAAGAAGGCAATTCTAGGTGCTAATGGGAATTGGTATAAAAACCGGGGTTAGTCTTGCTTTGGAACTCCCAGGTCGTGAGGAGGTTTGGCTGTGATGGTTTTCAGTGGCTTATTTTCCAAAAGACTGAACTCCCATCTAGATACCAAGACTGATGTGTTTTGCTTTGAAGGTTCTGCTCTGTGAATAATGCTCAGGAAGAAAGGAAGTATGGACGTCAGAGCAATGAAAGACAAAATAACTCAAGAAGATGTCCACATATTTATTTCATCATGTTTCATTTTCAGTTGACAGCTATTAGAGGGCTAGTGAAACTTTCATCTGTGTGTGTGTGTGTGTGTGTGTGTGTGTGTGTGTGTGTTTCATGGATAAATGACCCTAAAGTTCTGGGGAGAGTTTATTGCAATAAAACTTACCTATTTTGCTAATAAATATTTAAAATGATTTGACATGACTTGTATAATGCATACAAATAAAGACTGTATTTGATCTCTTCATGTTGAAATTCAAATCCATCAGTTTCTTGAAGTAATGTTCTCTCTGTCATTGTGGCTACTGTGTACCTTGCAGTTGTATAGAATGCACTGTGTCACACCACATAAGAGAGGAAGAGGTTAAGAGATGGCTATACCAGTCTGTCTTACAAAGAATAGAATTCTACATGACAGCCTCAGAAAAACACACATAAGGTTATTCATTTTTGTTTTTGTTTTTTGTATGTGCAGATCCTGGGGCTTTGAACTCAGGGCCTGGGCACTGTACCTGAGTTTGTTTGTTTGTTTTTTAACTAAGACTAGCACTCTAACTTGAGCCATAGCTCCCCTTCTGGCTTTTTGGTAGTTTATTGGAGATAAGAGTCCCATGGGCTTTCCTGCCTTGTCTGGCTTTGAGCTATAATCCTCAGATCTTAGCCTCTTGAGTTCAAATGGTATTTCTGAAACAATTTTATTTCTTATTCCTAAATGCTCATTCTAGATAGTTGAGGGCTGAAGGCAGAGGTCTGATGGATATCAGCCAGCTCACTGGATGGTCAACAGAAATGGTTTGCTTGAATTCTATGGGTCTTCAACCCTAATGCTTAGCACCCTAGAAGGCATAAACAGTCATTCTTATAGTTGACTAACAAAATTCCTTTAAAAGTCTTGTACCTACTCTGTCATTGAAACCTGTACCCCACCAAGAGATAAAAGAAAAAGAACATAACTTATCCTCATTTTCTGATTAGGCAGTGTGGTTCACAGAAAGGGAGCCTGGCTTAGAGCTTTCCCTTCAGATACCCTGGGTGAAAACTGTTGAAACGAAATTGGATTTCCTTGAATATTTGGAGATTTTATTTTTAACAAATAGTAATTTCTTCTTAGAGCAGAAACTAGTCCTACTCTGTGTGCAACATGAGACTTGAGAGAGAATGGGACACTATGGGTAGGTGTACTGAGTAGGCCTAAATTTAATCAACTGAAGTTTTCCCATTGCTTTTTACAAAAATCTTAAATATATGTAAATATGTAAACACTGCTCTCAGAGAGCAAGTACTTCATCCGGCAGCCCACGTCTCGTCGTATCCCTTCCCGGAAGACAAATTCACGTGAAATATCACCGATTAGTTCTTAAAACCATCCACTGGAAGAACTCTCTGCTGGAGGGGCGAATACCACCTTACACATCTCAGAGTTCTCTTGATGGAGTGGAAATTCACAGCCTGCGAGGAGCCTTTCTTTGCTTCTCCGAGAGACGTAGCCTCTGCCTGTGGACAGCCTTTCATATTTTATCTCAGATTGCCTGTAGAACAAAGGGAGCAACCACAGAATTACACACCTCAACATCACACCTGTCCACATCCAATCGCATATGCAACCACATTCTGGTTGCACTTGGAGTTTCTCAACCCAAAGCAGTGTGAGAAAGGAGTTGAGTAACTGTACTCTCCTAAGTACAGAGGATATGTCTTCCCCTTCAGACGCATTGAAAATGCCCGGGATGTGGGAATCCTGCCATCTATTGTTCTGTAATGAAGGACTGAATTCTTTTCATAGTTTGGAGGATGTGAAGTTTCCCAGATCTAGCTATGTCTCCCATCCTTCATTCCAGAGCCCCAACCTGGGGGCCTCTCCCCTTAAGAATAAACTGTAAGATGAGAACACAGACTGAAAAACTTTCCCCCAGCTCTGGTGCAAGTGAAATGTCAAGCCAAACATCCATGTGGCTGGCTGAGTGGGTGGTCATTACGTTCTTACCACTAGAAGGCTGATTTTTAAAAAAAAAATTTTAGTGCACTTATGGAGGACTATTCTAGACATAAGTTAATGTAAGCAGCAACAGCTTGATAGTCTGAGTGTAAGTCACTATCATGTATGCTGTGAAAATGTAATCTATTCATATTTGCACTTAAATTATTGATGGATTCCTTATACGGGTTGGGAAATGTCAGAAAATAAGGGGCTCTATTTTTATTTGGTTATCAAAGAAGATAATGGAAATGGTGACTTGATATCTATAGCCAGTCATGGGGCCTGTACTCTGGGCCTGGGCGCTGTCCCTCAGCTCTTCAGCTCAAGGCTAACACTCTACCACTTGAGCTACATGGCCACTTCCAGCTTTTTCTGCTTCTGTAGTGTTGAGGAATCAAACCCAGGGTCTCATGCATGCAAGGCAAGCACTCTACCACTGAGCCACTTTCCCAGCCCGTGACTTGATATTTTGAGTGTACAAATTGCCTTATGGTCAGAGAATATGTCAAGGAGACCTTGAAAACAACTACAGAAGAGTCAGTGCTATTTAAGCTCAAAGGACTCCAGCTTGACCGCAGGGGACTACTATACAGCACCATGGCTATAAGATGTAAGGACATGGTGTTAATGGAAGAAATACTAGGCAGTTCATGGGCAACTATATATTTGATTTGAAGGGCAGTAGGCATTCTACTAATAGATTTTTTTTTCAAACATGCAGGATCCTGACTCTCAAATTTGGGTCCAAATTTAACGCCACATTGCTGCTGTATAGAGTTACTTGTGTACTTATTTGGGCCCTTAACTCATGGGAAGTGAATTTCCCTATTTTGAACTCTCTACCTGGGAGACAAGTAGGAAGACATCTGGTATTTCTGTTGAAATTCTGAGACAACTCCTGTGACAAATTAAATGCCAAGGTGGTTTCCTTGAAAAGTTGTTGTTGGATCAAATATGATTTGACTTAATGTCAGAAAAAGTAATCATTAGAATTGCTCAGCCTCCTCCGAGCTGTGTTTTCTTAGTTTTATCAATTGTTCTTTAAGTCCTTGAAAGAAAACTAACCTTTTTTTGGGTCAGTCATGGGGCTTGAACTCTGGGCTTGGGTGCTGTCCTTGAGCTCTTCAGCTCAAGGTGAGCGCTCTGCCGCTTGAGCCACAGTGCCACTTCTAGTTTTCTAGTGGTTTATTGGAGATAAGAGTCTCACGGACTTTCCTGCCTGGGCTGGCTTTGAACCACGATCCTCAGATCTCAGCCTTCTGAGTAGCTAGGATTACAGGTGTGAGCCACCTGGCCCAGTGAAAACTAACTTTTTACTTGGTTTCTAAGGGTTTTTTTTAATTTTTCATCCTGGAGCTGCATGCAAGTTTCTGGTGAACTGGAGGTGGTTCTAGAACATTCCAGGAATACTCATCTTACCTAAAGGGAGCTTCAGACTTGTCCATCTGCATGCAGATTAAGAATGGGTACTGAGAAAACTGCACTGTGGAGATGAACTCCAGGCCTGCCTCTGTCTCAGCCCTGGTTTCCAAGCCAGCTTTCACAAAAGAGGAGTCCACGGTGAGCTCACCAGTCAGGACCACAGCCACCCTAAAATGGAGAAAAGAAAAAAAGAACTTGTTCACATCACATTGAACTAAGTTGAACTAAGAATTTCACAGGGTCTGAACTCATGGCATGGAAAACTAGAAGAAAACACTTAGAAATTAACCCCAATGGACCCCAATACACTTAGAACCCTGTTGGAATAAAGGCCTATTTGGTGCCGGAGATTGGCTATGGAAGGTTTGCTCTACATCTCAACTTCCTTGGCTTCTCATTCTAGACATGGGAACTAAGAGTAATCAGGTATGATACTGCTGGTACACCAAGGACCAAGATAAAAGAATGCCGGAATCCAGTCTTATCAGAAGGACATAATTACCTAAGTTATCTTAGAAAGAGCTATAAGCTCACCAAGAGGACAGCTGGTGGTTTGTAGTGGTTTTCTTGCTACCATCTCTGTTGTCTCTGAGACAGCTACTTCAATTCCATTTCATTACTCTCTCCAAAGTGTCTCAAAAGACATAGGTCTACAGTTACCAAGATATTTAAAAGAATGCTCTGTTCCAAACAGCCATTCTTAGCCAGGCATCGGTGGCTCCACCTTTAATCCTAGCTACTCAGGAGGCTGAAATCTGAAGATTTTGGTTTGAAGCCCACCCAAGCAAGAAAATCTGTGAGACTCTTATCTCCAATTAATCACCAGAAAACTATAAGTGGTGTTGTGGGTCAAAGTGGTAGAGCCCTAGCCTTGATGAAGAGCTCAAGGACAGTGTCCAGGCCCTGAGTTCAAGCACCATGACTGACAAGAAGGGAGGAGGAAGAAAAGAAGGAGGAGGGAGAGGAGGAGGAGGAGGAGGAGGAGGAAGAAGAGGGGGAGGAAGAACTATTCCAACAGTGTAGTGTGTGGAGGGACTAGGTAGGGCAGGTACAACAGTCATCAGTGATGGACGGTTGGACAGGTTAAGGTTACTATAAATTACAATAGTCCTCAATCAAACTTAGGAAATTACTTCCATAATTAAATCAGAGTCACAAATCCACACTTAAAAAAAAGTACTAATTTTTGGGTAGGCAAATGAAAACTCCTGCTTCTGTTGTCAGCATAAAAGTAGGTCAGAGGTGGTTTTAATGCTTGAATCCTTTGAAGGACTTTCGAATGTCTTATACTGAGCAAAGGATTAAGAGATTTTTTTAATGGATGAATGAATTAGCAAATGAAAGAAGAAAGATTAGTTACGATGTGGATGCTGGCACTACTTAAGGAGATTGCATCCTATTAAAAAAAATCTAGATTTTTTTTTGGTTGGTGGTGGTTGATTTCTCTCTGCAAGGAATCTAATTCAGTTTAATCTGGAGAAATGTCTATCTTAAAAATACTTTAATATGTATATGACAGCATTAGTCACCATAGCTAAGATATGGAACCAACCCAGATGCCCCTCAGTAGATGAATGGATCAAGAAAATGTGCTATATACACAATGGAATACTATGCCTCCATCAGAAAGAATGACATTGCCCCATTTGTTAGGAAATGGAAAGACTTGGAAAAAATCATATTAAGTGAAGTAAGCCAGGCCCAAAGAAACATAGGTCCCATGGTTTCCCTTATTTGCAATAATTAGTACACGTCTAGGATAATCTTATCAGATGAACAGAAAAGCTCAAAAGCTATGTACATATGACCATATAAGATGATGCTGAATAAAATGAACCCCAAGATATGGACACAGAGGTGGTTTTTCTTTGTCAAAGTTGTTGTCAATGTACTATGTGATTTTTCTTTTGTATGTTCTTCCCCCATGGTATATCCCCTGTTGTCATTGTATTTGATTTTGGTACTCTGCATCTTGTATATACATTTATCTAATTTGGGGAGGGGAAAGGAAATAACAAAATGCTGAAACAAGAACACAGGATGACCCATTACAACACTGATTCTCACAAGACACTATGTTGGAAATGAACTTCACAACTTCTGGTTGGGGGAGTAGTAAGGGAGGTGGAGGAAGGAAGGAATAGTAGGAGAAACACAAAGGAAGAGGTAACAATGTTTGACAAGAAATCCAGTCATTACCTTACTCAAGTAACTGTAAGCCCTCTGTACGGCATTTTCACAATAAAATAAATTTTTAAAAAATACTTTGAAAAAGCCAGGTGCCAGTGACTCATGCTTGTAATCCTACCTACTCAGGAGGCTGTGATCTGGAATCATGGTTCAAAGCCAGCCTGGGCAGGAAATTCTGTGAGACTCTTATCTGCAATAAACCACTAGAAAACCGGAAATGGTGCTGTGGCTCAAGTGGTAGAGCGCTAGCCTTGAATTGAAGAGCTCAGCAACAGTGTCCAGGCCCAATGTTCAAGCCCACAACGGACAAAAAAACTACTTTGAAAGGAAAAAGGAGATGAATGATGCATTTGGGAGCCTCAGATTGGATCGCTGGACTCTACTATGCCACCTGTCAGATTTCCTCGGGTGCATCACCCACAGTTAGTTCAAAATGAATGAAAAACCTAAATCACTTCTGTTACCACACCTTACCCTATTTTTAAATATCCAAAAGAGTAAAAGCAAATCCTATTTCTATTTTGTTTTCTGCAATTTGATAGCAAACAAAAGAATAATTATGTTGGCTATTATCACTCTTTTCGGGACATTTTCATGGGAGCTCACAGATTTATTAGAACAACAAATATTGCTGAGCAAACTAAGGAATGACAGTGCTTAAAACTTTTTGTTGTTGTTGTTGGTTGTAGGGCTTGAACTCTGGGCTTGGGCGCCGTCCTTGCGCTCTTCAGCTCAAGGCGAGCACTCTACCTACCGCTTGAGCCACAGCACCACTTCTGATTTTCTAGTGGTTTAATGGAGGTGAGAGTCTCACGGACTTTCCTCCTGGGATGGTTTTGAACCGAGATCCTCAGATCTCAGCCTCCTGAATAGCTAGGATTACAGGCATGAGCCACCAGCACCCGGCTAGTATTTAAGCCTTTGAGTCTTAAATATTGGGTGTAGTAGTTCATGTTTGTCACCTCTGGGCTACATGGTGAGATCCTGTCTCAACCTGCACCAATAGATCCTGTGTAGAAGGGAACAACTTCTTACTACAATCCACAGATGACAGAGGAAGAGAGAGATGTTTAAACATTCATCTTTACTTTGAACAACTGTTCCAAGTAAAACTTCCTAACAGTATCATTAACTATTAAAATGAAATAATAAGAAAAGACAATGCTCTTTATCTACGAGGGCACTGCTGTAGTAAGTACTAACCAGCTTCTAAAATGCTACAGACAGAGTAACTTCCCATAATCCCTTCCAAATCTATGATTTAACAATTAATTGTAAGCGGGAAGCACAGCTTTTGAAAAGTCTGAGGGCTACCAATTCACAAAGATATGTGTAGTCCTTTGCATAAAGCATTAAATATATTATGCTTACCTATTTGTCACTCGGGTTTTAGACTCGCGATACCACAGACTAAACTCCATGGCACCTGAAATATCAATAGCAAGACCACCCTGCACCTCCATGTTGGCCTTTAGTCCAGATTGCAACTGAAGCTCCTAGTGAGGAAAAAGAAAAGAAAGAGACATAATAATAAGCAAAATGTAGTTAACCCCTTCCAAGGTAGATAGTGCTGTTTGACTTGTCTTTGTGGAAGAGTCTTTCTCATCAAGGCCTTCTGTTTATCTGGCTCAGTGCTGAGGATGTGTGCTGGGCAAGCACTCTGCCACTGAGGGGAGGTAGGCCCCAGTGGAGGAGTGTTTCTCTAGGCCTGGAAGCCTATTGCTCACACAAAGGTCACTGGGTGATTTACAAAATTAAGTAGTCAGTTAAAATACAGGAGAAGTGGTATACCAATGAGGAGGGTGTTGGCTTTCACTCACTGACCTACTGAGGAGTGGCAAATGTTTCTCACCATGGAGCTCTCCGGAACAGCTCCAGCAACACCTCTGAATTTGTTCAAACAATGCAGGTTCTCAGGTCCCCAACTTTCTAAATTAGAACTCTGAAGGAAGGCTCCAGCAATCGATGTGTAATAAGCCCCACGTGATTCTGACACACTAAAATCTGCACATCAGCTGGGTGGTGGCCCATAATCCTCGCCAGTCAAGAGGCTGAGATCTGAGAGCCACAGTTTGAAGCCCGCCCAGACATGAAAGTCTGCGAGATTCTTACTTCCCATTAACCACCCCCAAACCAGAAGTGGAGCTGTGGCTCAAAGTAGTAGAGCACTGGCCTTGAGCCAAAAAAACTCAAGGGAGAGCTCCTAGGCCCTGAGTTCTAGCCCCACTACAGACCTAAAAAAGTTGTTTTGAGAAGCACTGAAGAATGGGCAAATGGAGGAACTTGCATCAGATATCCAGAGGAAGCTTTTAGGGAGATGGGAAAGGTAAACAAGATGACTTCTTGGGGTCTTTTAAGCAATTCTCTGGGGACACGCTGTGTTAAATAAAGGCAAAGGCATACTTCTGACAAATAAAAAAATAGGATTAAAAATTCCTAGTGCATCATTCAAGTGCTAGGAATTACCTAAATTACTTAAAAAAAAGAAAAAAACACTCAAAAATGAAGAAGGAAGACAAGGCAATTTAAGTAAGCCTTATCCCAAACTCATAGGTAAGTCCAACATGAATTCAAGGGTATTTTTCAGAGACATGGTAATTATTTACAAACACTCCATCCTGAGTAATTGTATTGTTGTCTCAAACCTGTTTTGTGCTGTTTACCTATATGTAGGCTTTAAGTTTTTCATTTCCCATGTACATTATATGGAGTGATATTGTGAGAATGGTTTCACTAGATAGGGATCAAATCTCCTGAAGACAGGGTTAAATGTAATAATGATTTTGAGAAGAAAAGAGCTTAATTTTGATTTAAAGATCTTAAGTACTTAGCAAGCAGCAATATGACTGAACTCTTTATGCAACTGCTCTACTCAGACCAAACAAGCCAGCATTGGCCAACTCTAAATGCAATGCTTTCACTTTCTAGCAAGGATCACGTTGAGCTCCTTGAATTACAAAAATCATGGCAGGGAGGCTCAAAGTATTGGTTGATGACCAGCTCTACTATGAATGTATGGTCATGACAGGAAAATAACTTTCATTCTGAAGGCCGCTCCTTATGAAAGCATGGGATGCCAGAGTGATTAGAGATACACAAAGCTATATTCAGTCTAGAACAGAAATTTGGTTATCATAGGACACAGGGGGCCATATAACACATTGTAACTAGTGTGAGGGAAGACAATTTCCATGTTTGCTACAGGCACTATAATTGTCACTGTTGTCAAACAAACCCTATTACATCCCCTGCTCTAGACGTAGTCTTTTCCTTCTATCTTCTTCTCCATTCCCAATGGGAAATTCATGTTCTTGTTAATCCATTCAGTCAACAGAGGCTTGTGATATGGGCCTTGACCTTCTCAATAACTATACGGTAAGCAGATGGATGCAAGTTACATCAGACAAGTGTTTCATGGTGTATTTCAAACAACCCATCATTAGTGAGGAAAGAACAGCTGTATCACAAGGGAGACTTGCTCTCTCTCTCTCCGTATTAACATGTACTCGTTATATAAAGGGATTATATTGTAACATTTTCACACAAGCAAGGTAGCGTATTTGCCTTTGCTGTTCTTTTGTTTCATACTAGGGGACCAGGGAAGAACTCTTCCATGAAATTACCAAGACTTTTTGTGGACCCCCTTATGAAGACAGACCACTTACCACCACAGAAAAACAGCATTCTGTGAAAGGGACTAAGCACATGGTGTCGTGATTCTAATTACTGAGGGGTCTGGAGTAAATGGCATATCAGTCTGTGAGCACTCACAGTGTACCCAGAGTTCTATATTTGGTAACTCACTCAATCCTGAGACCCATCTGCCACAAACTTAGGTTTATGTCCTTGATTGGCCCCCAATGCACATTTCTGTATTTGTCTATGAATTAGAAGAACAAGAAACAGGAGAATAGATTTTTGCATTTGTAGTTCATGTGACTCCTGTTCTCTCTGGTCCCAAAGGAGTTTCTAATGGCTCACATACCGACACTTTGACAACTTGCCCCAAGGAACTATATTCTTTCCTGGCTTAAGAAAATTCCCTCATTAAACTGACTTTATCAGAAATCCTTTTCTGAAGTGCCCAGTTAGAGAGAGAGAGAGAGAGAGAAAGAGAGGAAGGAGAGAAAGCATGGTACTGAGTAATTCCATCGGTCCCTGTGGCTAGGAGAGGCCACTCTGCCAAAATTTCCTTCAATGTCAGCACTTGACCTAGAGCGGTACGTGCTCTGAAGCGAGGATGCTGTTACTGGAGTGCTTTACAGAGCCAGAGGGCCTCAGACAGCTTATTTGGATAACCCCAGATCTGCCAAACACTCTAGCGTGACACACACAGACACAGACACGCACAGAGACACACAGACAAACACACACACACACAAAGTTATGCTTCATAGCTAGGGGACTATATTTTGCCTAAGTTACCCTGGCCTAATGAATAGAAAAATCATACAAGACATGCAATCCAACGTGTATGACCTGTAGGCAGGTCTGCACCACTAGCTGTTCTCATAAATAAAATTTTATTGGAACAGAGCCCTACTCATTTGTTACTATATTGCTCATGGCTGTTTTCACACTACAACAACAGAGCCAAGAAGCAATGCCCTACGCTATCTGGCCCTCCAGGCACAAACTATTCACTTCCTGTTCTTCATTAGACAAGTTGGCCAACCTAGATCTAGATTGCTTCTTATATTGACATCAAGTTTTGTCCTTCTGATTCATAGGATCAGACATTGTTAGTGGCTAATTGAGCACATGAAACTGTGTTAGGATGTGATCCTGTGTCTTTTTTTTTTTTGATCCTGTGTCTTGAAAAGGTGTGTGTCGTCCTGTATCCTTGATTTTCTGATCTGTATTTTGAAGCATGATGGAATTGTGCAATGTACAACTTTGATATGGTTTAATAAGTGTTTTCCATGTGTGACTTGAAGTTTTTGTTGTAGTTAAGATATGGCATAGCCATAGTTTTTGTCGACAGCATTTTAGACAAAAAACTTTTTTTTAAAGGTGGAGTCTATAGCCTAGGTCTCATACTTTTGATTGTCTTGCCTGAGCCTCCTTCATGCATCACCACTCTTACTACCAAGAAAACTCTTTAAAAGAAAACTGGGAACTGGTAGCTCACACTTGTATTCCTAACTACTCTGGAGGTTGAGATCTGAGGGCCTAATAAAGCCTGTGAGACTTTTATCTCCAAATAATTACCCAGAAGGCTGGAAGTGGAACTGTGGCTCAAGTGGTAGAGTGCTAGCCTTGAGCAAAAGAAGCTCAAGGAATGTACCAGGGCCCCGAGTTCAAGTTTCAAGTCTCTCTCTCTCTCTCTGTCTCTCTCTCTCTCTCTCTCCCACACACACACACACACCAGGATTCTCTCCTTGGAACGAAGAGGTAGAGCTGGAAATGTAGTGGCCAACTGGTAATCATGCAAACTGGTGACATGCAAAAGCCATAAATAAACAGGGGGCTGATGACTCATACCTGTAATCCTAGCTAATTAGGAGCCTAAGGTCTAGAGGTTCAAGGTTCAAAGCTAGCCAGAACAGAATCTGTCTCCAAAGTAATCAGCAAAAAGCTTGGCTGGAGGTGTGTATCAACTGACCAGGCAAGCCAAGCAAGCTCAAAGCCCTGAGCTTCAAACCCCAGTATTAGTGGGGGAAAAAAATCACCTTACATATAAGGATGGCTAAACTGAAGAATAGTTTGTATTCTAACGCTATAAGGTTTCCATGATAATCCTAGACTACCTACTTTCAAGTGTATTACATAGTTTTAACAAAAATCTAAATTTTTCCTTTGTTTTTATTATATATGACCATCATCGGGCGTGATAAATCTAAAAAATTAATATTAATTCTAGATATTGATGCTTTGGAAGAGGTTTTGTTGTTGTGTACCAGTACTGAGACTTGAATTTAGAGTTTGGGTGCTATCCCTTAGTTTTTTTGTTTTTGTTTGTGGGAATTTTTGCTCAAGGTTAGTTCTCTACCACTTGAGAGACAGGTCTACTTCTGGCTTTCTGGTATTTAATTGGGGATAGGAGCCTCACAGACTTTCTTGCCAGAGCTAATTTGAACAGTGATCCTCAGATCTCAGCCATAGTCACTAATGCCTGGCTTTGTAAGAGTTGTATAGAATCTAATACCTAAAGACACTCCAGCTCTTAAAACCTATTACTGAGTAACCAAAACTTCACAGAGCTGCATTCCAAAATTATTTGATCTAAAGAACAATAAAGCTGAGCAACTGTCCAAATGTTTCCATTGGTTATCAGGAAATCATGGTTTCAAGTTATCAAGTCAGTTCCCAAGACCACACAACCAGGAAGTCATGGAGACAATACTTAAATTTAGGCTGTGACCTGTGAATTTACTAAAGCAAACTTTGGGTGAATCCTACAGTCTGTAAACTTTAAATTCTTATGTATCTCCAATAGAATAAGTCTTAGAGTACATAATGATCCCCTATAGGATCCTTGTTTAGGAAACACTTTCCTTTTAAAGTAGCACCTTATTTCCTGAAACTGGACATGAAGCAGGCCATTCAAAACAATTTTAAGTACCAAACATTCAAACTCAAAAATGAATTAAGATGCATATTAATCCTCTTCTGTTTCTCAGGAAATGTAATTGGGCACACATCTTGGTAAGCTGGTCCCATGAGTCTTACTGAATGGAAGATATTACTATCAGACTTTGGTATGGTATGATAAGGTTTGTGGTCAAGGAAAACCGGACAACATTCTGAAGACTGAGGTTCAAGTGAATGAAAGTTGACCTTCTGTTCCTAAGGAGTGAGCAAACTTTTCTAAGAGTCTACCAACATGCTAGTTGGGGACAGAGTACCTATGAACATGTGGTTGGTGTCAGTGGTGAAAATGACACGTTAATTGGATTTTCATCATCTCTGTCAGTGCAAATGTAACCAGTAACTCAGCACTCCAGCAGTGGAGCTCCTGCATCTTGGATAAGCATCATCTAAGCCCCTGTGTTTAAGAAAACAAGTGAGAAGGCAATGAAGGCCTGGCCCTTTTGCATCCTAGCTGGACCCCAAACAGTAGTTTCTCTGTGTTTGTTAGTATCTTTTCCCTCACTTACTTTCTTTCTTTCTTCTTTCTTTCTTTCTTTCTTTCTTTCTTTCTTTCTTTCTTTCTTTCTTTCTTTCTTTCTTTCTTTCTTTCTTTCTCTTTCTTTCTTTCTTTCTTTCTCTCTCTCTCTTTCTTTCTTCCTTCCTTCCTTCCTTTCTTTCTGTCTGTCATAGGGCTTGAACTCAGGGCCTGAGAGCAGTCTCTCAGCTTTTCAGCTCAAGGCGAGTGCTCTACCACTTGAGCCACAACACCACTTCCCATTTTCTGGTGGCTTTTTGGAGATAAGAGTTTCACAGCTTTTGCTGTCTGGGTTGGCTTTGAAGTGAGATCTTCAGATCTCAGCCTTCTGAGTAGCTAGGATTACAGGTGTGAGCCACCTGGTGCCTGGCTTTTTTTTTTTTTTTGCCTCACTGTCTATTTGCTTCAAAGTAAGGAGAATCTTTAAGCAGCCAATAAACGCAAAAGAAAATGCTACTTATCTACAGCAAAGGAGAAACAGCAACAATATCTACAGGACCAAATGCTTAGCAGGTGAACACCAAGAGAGCAAAACTTTGTCTTGGATATATCAGGCACAGAAAGCAGTTAAACTGTGTCAGGCAAGTTTAGAGACTTGCTGGATACTTGCAGATTGAAGGAATTACCTGGGAATGGTCTATTAGCAGAATAAGTCCTTTCACCACACTGACAGGGTCGCTAGATGCTGACAGCATCTTGGCCATCAGGTCACTGTATCCATTGAAAAAGGTGACAGGCCTGAGCTGAACATCGAAGAGGATGGGTGACATGCCAGCATAGGAGTCCAGGTTCTCTTCTCCCTCATCAGGAGTGGCTGCAATTAAGCCTTCCATCCCTTGGGCTTCAAGGACCACCTAGAGAAAAACAAAACAAAACAAATACACCTTTTGTGGCAGAATTCTCTCCTGCTCTGGAAGGCGTCTGAGATTCACCTAAAATTATGATAGGGGTCAAAACCTCAACTGCAAATGGTAACTAGGGAAAGAAAAACCCAAGAAAACTCAAAACACACAAAACATTGTGCCTGGATAGAAAGTGAATTCATTCTCTCCATGTAATGGATGATTTTTATCCATTTTGTAGATAAGGCCAAAACAAAAAAGGTTCAAGTTCACCAGCTGGTACAGGATAGGGGAAGGATTTGAACCCACCCTGGATGACTACAAAGGCCATGAACTTTCCACTTCATGATCTCATCCTAAAGAATGTGCTTCTCCCAGGCTATCACATTGAACGGATCCGCCATCTTGGATAAAATATGAAAGGAAATGGAGCCATGCTGGCACAATTGTCCCTAGGTTCCTACTGTGACAGGGCATAGAACTCTCTCAGCCAGACTCATATTTTTCCATATCAAACGTTGCTCCCTCACCAGAAAAGATGAGGAAAGCCATGTCCTGATTTCTAGCACACATAGGAATTCTAGGTATTTTCTCTCCCACATTCCCAGCCCCTTCGCCATTTGGCATTTGGCATTTCAGACTGTACAGCAGGAAACAGATGGCAATGCCTCGGGACCAGGCACAGTACTGTGACTGTGGCACTGTCCCAGGGTGTGGCAGTGTCATATTGACAAGAGCTCATGTGTCTGTAGCACTAGATCACTTTTTAGTGCTTAAATGACTTCAGTTTGAAGATTATAGTTTGTTATTCATAACGACTAAAATGAAGTATATTTCATAACGAGGAAGGCTTTATGGATTGTCACCTAATTTGGGTAACAGTAACAGAGAAAAAACCAACCTGTGGTCAAATGCCCATACTTTATACTTTTATTGCCCACTAAGATTGGAGAAATGTAGGTTGAGTCCTTAAAGAATCATATTCTATTATAGGGAATTCATCCCTATGTAGTGATACTATAATGAGGTAATTATAAATTTTAAAACTTAGGAGGAGAGCCTAAGGAATATATATATATTTTCTTTTTTTATTGTGAAGATACTGTACAGAGGGTTTACAAATACATTGGCAAGATAATGAAAGGAATATATTTTTAAGTTATTTTTTTAAGTTATTTTTTTTCTTAAGTGGAGGGGCTGGGACGGTGGCTCAGTGGTAGCGTGCTTGCCTCGCATGCATGAGGCCCTGGGTTCAATTCCTCAGCACCACATAAGAAGAAAAAAGCTGGAAGTGGCACTATGGCTCATGTGATAGAGTGCTAGCCTTGAGCTGAAGAGCTGAGGGACAGTGCCCAGCCCGGAGTTCAGGTCCCATGACCACCCCCCCCCAAAAAAAGATTTAAGTGGAAAATGCAGGCACAATTTTAATTTTGTGACTATCCATCTTTGAAACTCAAAGATTATTCAGATTAACCCTCTTCTGTTTCTCAGAAAATCCAAAAGATGCATGGATACTTGATGAATCAAGCAAATCAGATTCCATCAGTTTTGAGCTCCATTTAAACTTACTTTTCAATTTATACCACGTGGCCTCTTGCAGGTGATGGAGTCTCAGGCAGCATACGGCAGAGAACGCCACTGGCTTACACACTGTGTGGTGGACCAGTTTCTTATATACTGTGTTAAGCAAAAATGACTGGGAAATAAGTTACCTGACTACCATGCAGATGAGCCTTCCCAACATACTGGAAGATGTTCAGGTTACTTCTCCTCAGAATGCCAGAGCCCGAGTAAAGAATGTCAAGACTGTAAGTGGACGACGCATGTGGACTACCTAATGACAAAACACCACGTAACTTAGGAATATTTCCAGCAATGCAGTTGGGGTGGGGTGTGGAGGAGAAGCCCGTGTGGGCGTTACCTACGTTCTATGTAGCCAGTGTATGCAGAAGAGGAGCCAGTCTTGGAGAAACGATCGTAATTGTGAGCTACCATTTCCTTGAGAACTTGGCGGACCACTTTGCTGCAACATAAAAAAAGAAAATACTGCAAATCACTTTTTTCCCTGAAGAAAATTAGGAAACAAAATCCTCAGTGGAGAAAGAAGGGGCCAAGTTTTTCTCATGCCAGGACTGAAGGAGGTATCAGCTAAATGCCAGCATGGAGATGAAGGTTCCCCCTCCATTCCTCAGATAATTGAAATTAAATTTGATATCAACATGATAGCAAGGCAAGGATGCCCAGCTTGGAAATAGCATCAGCTGACTGATGAGACACAACTCTGGAGCAGAAAAGCACCCAGTCTTGGAATTCTGTGCATGCTTAAGGGAAGCTATATTCAACTGAGGAGATGGAACCATTTTTCTTTAAACATTTCTTTCTAACACCTCTTCTGCTAATCATCAGCAAACGATACATAACAATACATTTCCAAGATTTCTTCTATATCCATATAGGTTCGAATTAAAGAAACATAATTAAAGAAACAACCCTATAAAACCCATAAACAATTATCTCCTCTAAAGTTGGTTTGAATTCTTACTCCATGCCTGTGACTTGTAATTAGCATTGAGAGATTTGTGTTTCTTGGTATGTAATCCTATAGATCATAATAAAATTACTACAACACAGCAAATTATCACAACAATCAATCATAGTAAACTGGACCTACATGAGGTATAAAATTTGTGAGAGGAGTGCCATCCAATACCACGAAGTTGTAAGACTTAGAGAAGAAGAGAGTATCTCCTAGAGACAGGTCATGACAGATATCCTCAAATATTTAAAGGATATTCATGCGTATGAGTAATTAGTCACTTTTTTGCACCCTAGATTAGACTAGGGTCAATAAGATTTCAGTTTATATGAAGATATAATGGTGAAACAATAGTATGTGTTTCCTCAGATGGCAGTGCCATCAGAAAGGAGCAAATGAAGCCTAGATACCATCCACAAGGAGGCAAGTCCCTTCTACTGGAAAGGGACAAGCAAGTTGGCATTTAGTGTTTCTGCCAACTCTAAAGTAGTTGGATATGAGAATCTGGCCCTGTAATATTGGTGCTGACTTCCTCTCATGTCCTAGGCTGGTCTTTGCCCTCTTTCCAAAGCCCCAGTTTCACAAGGCAAAGGTAGGAAATGCAGCCAGGGCCTCCTCAGGGAGTTTCATGAAAGCAATGAAGAACTGGAAGGTATGAGCTCACCTGGAGTCACTGGGAGCAAAGATGTCTATTGTTACCACTATTTAGTCTTGACTTCTCCTAAAATGGAGGCCATGCCTAAGGTTTGTAAACTTAGATGGTAAACTCACTAACTTTAGCTGTGATAAATCAGGCTTTAACGATTCCTAACATTTGGAAAATTAAAATAAAAGACTGTTTGGTAAGAATGTACATCCTCATGTTGTGCCATTTCTAAAAATAGTGCTATTGAAAGTACAATTTGATTTTTAAAACATTCAACGATATGCATATTTACCAGACAGGGCAAGCATTCCAAATTGTAAATGGCCACATTGCAGCTGACTTACCAGCCTCACTAAACAGCCCTCTTTGGGAAAACTGAGTTTGTATTACATAGCCCAAGGTAGTAGCCATACCATTGTTACTAGCTGCATGTGTACTGTATCAATATAGAAATAAGTTTGAATACATAGACACAAGAGAAGGATCATACCTGGAAGGCATTTCAAAACGTAGAATGTCTTGAACAACGGAGAGCATGTATTTATTCATTTCTTTGGGAAGTTCCCCAATAGATAGCAGGATGTTTTTCACCTCCATGTAGGATGGATTGCTATTTAAAATGACAGCAGCAGCAGCAGTGCGCACCGTCTTCTCGTGAACTTTACGATTCTGGTGGTATATCCTGTTCAAGGTCTTCTTCACCTGTACAAAAGACACTCAAATTTAGCACACATCTCGATTTTAAAAAATGATATTATAGGGCTGGGAAGGTGGCTCAGTGGTAGAGCGCTTGCCTTGCATGCATGAGGCCCTGGGTTCGATTCCTCAGCACCACATAAGCAAAAAGAAAAAAGCCGGAAGTGGCACTGTGGCTCAAGTGGTAGAGCGCTAGCCTTGAGCTGAAGAGCTGAGGGACAGCGCCCAGGCCCAGAGTTCAGGCCCCACGACCGGACCCAAAACAAAATGATATTATAATATGCGGAAGCTAGATCCAATATACACTGGAACCTCCTGGTGAATTATACAGGACTCTGGACATTCACACAGTGAGACCAAAGGAGGGTATGCTTGGGATAGGAATCCAAAGGTATCACAATGCCTATGTACCTCTGACCATATAAAGTAATATTTATTGACATGAACTCCAGGAAATGGAAACAAGAGGCTTTTCCTTTGTTGCTGTTTTTGTTTTCTTTTCTTTTTGTCTTGTCTGTTTATCTGTCTTTAGGAAGGTAAGGAAGGGCACAGAAATGGGGAGACAGAGAATGAACAAATGTAGCAGTGGTACTCACTAGACACTATGTTAAAAATGAACTATACTCCAATTAACCACCAAAACGTTAGAGGTGGAGCTGTGGTTCAAGTGGCAGAATGCTAGCCTGAGTAAAAAAAGCTTAGGGAGGACTGGGAATGTGGCTTAGTAGTAAAGTCCTTGCCTAGCATACATGAAGCCCCGGGTTCAATTTCTCAGAACCACATGAACAGAAAAAGCCAGTGGCTTAAGTGGTAGAGTGCTAGCCTTGAGCAAAAGAAGCTCAGTGACCATGCTCAGGCCCTGAGTTCAAGCCCCAGGATTCACAAAACACACACACACACACACACACGCTCAGGGACAGTGTACCCAGGCCCTGAGTTCAGGCCCTAGGACTAGCACACTTTTTTTTTTAATGGCCTACATGAAATCCTTTTGGGAGCATGGAACCTCTTTGAAGCCATATGAATCACTGACCATTTTTGAATGTACTTCTGCACATCTGCACATCTGCTCTCTCTCAAGGGAGCTGGTAAATTTCAGGGTCATGCTCTTGGACCTTCAAAACTGTGAACTAAAAAACTTCTTTAGTAAGTCTTCAGCCTTGGATATTTTGTTATAGCAACTGCAAACTGACTTACAAAATTGGTATATTTGATGAACCTAGGGTACATTGTGATCTTTTTATCCTAAACAGAACATTTAAATCAACACTATTTCGCCATAATAATGGCACCCTGTGCCAGGAACTAATTTTCTGGTAACAAATGTTGCTTGACAAGGTGTAATATGTGGGTTCTATCCCAGACCTCTTTTCTCAGTTCTACTTTCCCCTGACTTTTTCTATTTCCTTCAGATCTTCACCGTGCTCTCAGATATGGAGGAGTTCAACAACTCACTCCCAAACGAACAAGCAGGAAAAGATGAAGGCAAAGTTTATACCTCTTTCTGTCTAAGGCACATACTGCTAACTATCATGCTTAGATAGTCAGCTTTCATACAAAACTGTTTGGAAGGTACTTTCCTGCAATCTCCAAATACAATGTTTGGTGTTAAATATCTCTCACAGGAAGTTTCTATTGAAGTTTCTAAACCATTGCCATCTAACAAAATTTTAATTTAGGTAACTTCTTGAAAATGTAGTTATAACTACATAATTTACACCAGGATATTTCAGTGTAGAAAGATTGAAGAGCATTTAAAAGCATGCAAGGGTAAAGACATTTCTGAAGAGTCTGTTTCTTAAATAAGAAAATGTATTTGACTCTATTGTGCTCTCTTAAATGAAACTTAAGGAATTGTTCCTAAGCAGAAGAAAGAGACCATTTGGAAAAACAGAGATGCTTTAAGAGAAGTTTGCATTTGATTTATATTGAGACGTGGAATATTTTTTCTCCTTCTGTCACGTTGTGAGTATTCTCAAGTCTTTACCTCCTGTGTGATGAGGGGGACATCATATCTCTGCAGAGTGGTAATGGCGAGGTGGCTGATAGGCCCTTCTCCTGATTCTGCAAACTTCAGCAGGAGCGGAATGGCTTCTGGAAGAAGGGCGTTCTTCAGGGCCAGCAGGTACATCATTGTGTCCTCTTTCTTCTCTGGCTTCTCAAGTCCTCCCAGGATTAACTTCTTGGCTTCTACTACTGCCTAAAAACAGCAAAAACAAAAGCAAACACACACACACACTCAGACATATGCCCGAAACATGGCCAATTAAACAATCTGAACTTTTAGAAATATTCACCTTGGCTGCCTGACTGAGACACTCAAGGGATGCAAGCAAGGAAAGCTTGAGAAAGTTTCTTTCGAAAAAAAAATCTATATAGACCTTTAATAAGCAGTGAAGTATGATAAAATATGGGTATATGTAGTTCTGGACACATTCTGAAGGCATAAAGCCATTTTTAATTCCCTTGTGACTTTTTAAAAATCTATTTATTGAATTCATACAACCACAATGAGATGGAGCCCACATTGTCACCACGCTCCTAATGTCACTTTTCTGAAGAGCTGATTTTAGTAAAAGTGCTTAGAGCTTGATCTCTAGAGCTTGCTTTGGAATGTCTTCTTTTACTTGACCCTGAGTTCAGTTAGTGCTGCTTATAATCCTAGCTACATAGGAGGCAGAGATCTGAGGATCATAGTTCGAAGCCAGCCTGGGCAGAAGAGTCCATGAGTCTCTTATCTCCAATAAACTACTCAGAAAAAGCTGGAAGTGGCATTGTGGCTCAAGTGGTAGAGTGCTAGCCTTGAGCAAAAGAAGCTCAGGGACAGTGCCCAAGCCCAGAGTTCAAGCCCAGGACTGGCAAAAAATAAATAAAATAAAGATTCTTGATCTAGCTTCAGGATTTGTGAACTCTGCACTTAAGTTCTATGTACACACACACACATACACACACACACACACACACACACACACACACACACACCCTACAAGGGGAAGAGTAGGAGTGGGGAAGAAAACAGGAAAAGTCCAAATAAAAGGAATGATCCTGAATTTCACACAGACTCCAAGAAGTGACATTTGTCCACTAGATTTGTAAAAATTTCTAGCTTGATGGAATAATTTGTTGACCAGGCTATAGGGAAATAAGTATGCTTATATTTTGCTGATATTAGTATAAAATAGTACACTATTGTGGAAGATATGTTGACCGAAGCTAATAAAACTCCATTTTGACCCTGTAGTCCTAGTCCTGAAATTATATATCCAAGAAGAAAACCAAGTGTCTAGGACCATTAAATAGTGGAACCACTGACATGATGGTACTTAGTAGATATGGGATAAACTGTAGCTTGTTGACTCGGTGGAGTACTAAGCAATTGTACAAGGGAATGAAGAAGATCTCTCTTTAGTAATATGGAATATTTCTAAAACATATCAAACAGAAAAGATAACCTTTGAAAGAGATTACATGGAAGAGGCTATATTTTACAATACAATACAATAATGTAAATAAATATGGTAGAAATTTTCTTAATGTTGAAAAAAAGAAATATAGGAAGAAGATGAGAGGTGGAAAGAGGTTGGTTTAAAACCAGCTCAGGTAAAAGTTAATAAGGCTTTTTCTAAAAACTAAACTGGGCATAGTGACACACATCTGTAATCTCAGTACACAGGAGATCACTGTCCAATGCTGGCTGAACAAAAGCCCAGCAAATACATTAAATTTGTACTTAAAAAACCTCATTTACCTTCTTTCATATATTTGATTTGGAGAAGAGGTAAATGAGTGTTTCACAGAAGGCAGAAAATTTGAACCCTTACCACAGAATATCTGGTAGCCAAAGCTCATTATTTTTTTAAAAGATTCTTTAAAATTAAGATTGTCCAAAAACATTAACAAAACTGAATGAGAATGACATAATAGATGTTTTCACTACTTAAAAGACACCTTTAAAGGTGTGATAAGAACTAAGCTGTCCTGTCATCAGAAGAACTTTAATTGGATCATCACTCAGCATCCTTTTTATGGGACAAGCCTTGGAAAGGCAAGGAAGAAGGAACTATAATAAACAAACAGTAGGTCGGGGACTGGGAGCCAGCAGAGGGCAGTAAGTCGAGGATTAAGGAGATGGACTGGAACTGTAGCCAGCCTGAGATTTGATCTGACTTACCTTGAGTTTACAGCCTTCATTCTGACACAGCTTCCTGACTAGGGCTCCGATGATGATCATAACAGTCTCTCTGATGTCGTTGCTTCCAAAGGAACCTTTGAACTTACCCTATCAACCATACAGGGATAAAATAGGTTACCAAGACATAATTCCCAAGGGACAATTTTAGTTATGGGAAACAAGTAACCAATATCTGATGGAACTGTTTTTATGGTCCTAGCAAACAAACTCAATATTTTGCTTTGAGATACTCAGAAATTCGCTGTCTGGTTTTGAACGGAGAGCTAAGGGAAGACCTTCCTAATCATGGTCTATGAACTCTTTAAAGATTTAAGGGATTGGGTTCTTTGGGCTTTCAGAAAGCCACAAAGGAAAATGTTTGTTAACTTTTATATGTGAAAGCCGAGGCGGACACTGCTTTGATTAGATTCTCAAATATGCTTTTTTTCCAAAAAGATTATCAACTATTCCACTAGATCATAAGTAGGTATGCATACTAGGAAAAAATCTTGGAGTCAAAACAGTCTAGATTTGTTTCCAATATATATTTTATGATGCAATGATTGTATCTGTTCAATGTATATATAATACCATAGTTTTGATGTCAAAACATTTTTTTTCAAAAATTGCTTTTTGCAGTATAATCCAGATGACCTCTCCCTCTTGACATCTATCCGATGTCATGAGGTATGATGGACAAACTCAAGCTTTAAGTTTCTGCAAAGTCTTGTTTAGGCTAATTAGCGGGACTGTGGGGGCAAACACTAAATGGAGGTTTTACTATATGGTTAGTAATTAATGGACATAACATAATCCAATAGACTTTGAAACTCTTTTGTAGTTTTTGTTCCACATACAGGTGTTCTACACATTGTTTAATTACTGCTTATATTCTTCATAGGTTTTTATTTTTGTCTTTTAGCCCCTGAGAGTTATTTTCCCGGTGTCCTTTCGGCTTACCACAAGGGTTCTCAGGAGATCTTCATCCGGGTGAGAGGCAAATCCACAGGCATACAGAAACCTCTCCTGAAGGATAATGCTACTGTCACTTTTGAAGTCCAGAAAGTCCAGGATGGCTTCCAATGAGTCTGAGGTCTGAGCAGAAGTGACAGCATCGACCAGCTGTGGTCTGTAAAAAAAAAAAAAAAGACATCAGTGTGAGCAAGCTGTTATTGAACACTTACTTCCGTCACTCCCAGACTCTTCATCCATTTCAGTTTCCTACAGAAGTGATCTTTTTAAAGCAAAGGCAACAAATATATAACTTTCTTAAAAAAAAATCCTTTCTCCGGAGGAGGCAACAATGCTTGATAAGAAATGGACTCATTACCTTGCTCATGTAACTGTAACCCTTCTGTACAGTATTTTCACAATAAAAAAACTTATAAAAATAAATAAATAAAATCCTTTCTCCATTTTATCTAAACCTCTCACTTCACTTTTCTCTTTCTCTCATAAGAAACTTTTATTCAGAATATACCAACTAACTCTCCAATACTAGCATATACAGTGTACTAGATTATCACCAAGTTGTAAGGACAAATCACTTACCATTGTATTTCTGGACAGGTGTCCCTTGAGTTACTGCATTGTGGCATAATGGTTAGGTATAAATATGGAAATGCAGAACAATTGATTCGAAAGTGGGGCAGTTGGTTTAATAAGAAATAACCTGAAAAAGATTTGGGGGACAGACAACCCCACCCAAAGTCTGGGGAACTTACAGGACTTCCTTTTTCTCTGCCTTGAGGATCTGGAGGATCTCTTCTCTCTTGGCGGTCCTGAGGTGCTGAATGAAGGCCAGGAAGCTTCGGACGGAATCGGCTCTGGAGAGGTTGTCGGGTTCCAGCTGCTTCCTGATGGACTGCCAATGCTCGGAGAGCTGCAAGACACGGCCACGGGCTCATGAGCATCCCCACTGACCAAGGCTCAAAGCTACTGGCGTATCTGCCAATTAGAAGCCCTTCTGTCTCTTATATACCACCTATCTCCCTGCCTCTTTCATAACCCACCGGAAATCCAGAAGCAAATAGAGGCCTAATGACCGTGCATGCCAGTCCTCAGTGGAGGTCCATGGTGGTCTATTACTATTGACCTTGAAGGCCCTTGAGCAACAATTTACTGCCATCTAGGCATATAGATCATTCCATGACTACCCCAAGGAAATCATATCTGAGGCCAAGTTTAACTACCCTGCAGAAACTGTGCAGAATTTTAATTAACAGCAGGGAATCTGAGAGGACTAAAAATCAGAACTACTAGAGAACTGTATCCCATTTCCAGATTACCACAATGTACTGAAAATCAATTTTTATGACAGGCTGAGTTTCTTAGCTTCTCTTTACCATTTTGCATGAAATTCAATGCTTTACTATTATTGAGGTAGGACTTGTTCATTGCTCCTATCTACATCAAATAGAGCAGTAGTTAGATATAGCAGTGTGGTTATTGAACTATGGTTTTAAAAATAGCTAATCTAATTGATGATATCACTTGGCTTTGAAACAACCAAATGATTTATTTTTTTATTCTTTGCTACTTTCCCCCTAGTTATACAGAATATGTTACAATCTCATGGTGGCCTCCAGTTTTCTCACACTAACTAGTGGCAACATGCTGCAGCTTTTAAATTATTGACTCCTTCTAAGCAATAGACACTATTTTTCTCTTTTGAAAATCTCTTTTATTGAAGGCTAGGAAGGGGGCTTAGTGGTGGAGTGCTTGCCTAGCATGCATGAAGCTCTGGGTTCAATTCCTCAGTACCACATAAGCAGAAAAAGCTGGAAGTAATGCTGTGGCTCAAGTGGTAAAGTGCTAGCTCTGAGTAGAAACTAAGCTCAGGGACAGTGTCCAGGCCCTGAGTTCAACCCCTAGGACTGGCAAAACAAAAACAAAAACAAAAAAACCAAAAACCCTCTTTTTATCTACCCAATCTTAAGAATATAAAATCTCAGATTTATTTAGCTCACTATTTTCTAGGTCATTTCTGAGGGAAGAGTGTGTCAATATGAATTCAGGCTTTCTGTCATTAAAAGAGTTCCCATTATGAAAATATAGTGACACTGGGAAAGCCGCAATGACATAAAACCTGCATTCAATAATTAAGAAAAAATTATTTAAAAAATCACAGGGGCCAAGCATGGAATGAGTTATAAAAGACTTCATGTAAGTCACAGATTATTTATTTACTTATTGATTTGTGTGTGTGTGTGTGTGTGTGTGTGTGTGTGTGAATATTTGTGTGTGTGCTAGTCCTGGGCCTTGAACTCAGGGCCCGAGTGCTGTCCCTGAACTTTTGTGCTCAAGGCTTGCACTCTACCACTTGAGTCATAGTTCTCTATACAGGTTTTTGGTGGTTAATTGGGGTTGAGTCATACAGGCTGACTTTGAAGCACAATCCTTAGATCTTAGCCTGAGTAGCTGGGATTATAGGCATGAGCCACTGGCACCTGGCTAGCATCTTGTTTTCTCTTTATAAGACATGAAAGCAATATGTTTTCTTAACTACTTTTGTTTTATGCTTTCATCTTGAGTATGGGTTGCTAGGCTTAGTCACTCTAACTGTATGGTGGCTGGTAATCCTTTAGTAACTTTCTGTAGTTGACGCTTTCACTGGAGACAGAAAAACAGCACGTAAGCCACTGCTGGCCCCACCTTTGCTCACACTTACAGAAAGGCATCCTTTACATGCGCTCTGGAAGACCTGTCCCACAATGGGGATGGCTGTGTACTTTGAATCAATGGCTTTAATTACAGAGGCCAGCTGCTTTCCAGGCTTCAGTCTTGGGCCTGCTTCTGTTGTCTTCAGCTCCAGTTTCTGCCTGCACAACATCACAGAGGAACATCACATTCTAAGCAATGTTCTGTGTGAACAAGATATTAATTGCTATTCTTTGGCAAAGATGTATACCCATGGTTCAAGTCAAAGAAGTTCAAACGTTGCTATCTTCAGAGCCGTAGAAACCTCAAGATAGTTATACAGTCATTCGGGAGGGGGTGAGGACAACTTTATTCCAAGATTTGACATCTTAAGTCTTTTAAATATGATGATAAGAAAATACAAGAAAGAAAATTTTTCTAGATATGGGATGTCAACTTTTTTGACCTAAGCCCAGTTTTCTTAAAATGAGATTTGAATACAATCACATCAGTTATTAACCAAAACAGTTTGGAATGCTTATCTTCCAGAAATGGTCTCAACAATCTATTTGGAAAAACAATTTTAAAAAGAAAGAAAGAAGCAATCCTTTCGGGTTGGAGGCATAGCTCAGTGGGTAGAGCACTAGCCAATGAGTGAAAGTGTCAAGGACCAGGTTCGAATCCCAGTATTGGATCTAAAAGAACTTACAGAGCTAGTTATTAATTTAAGTACCTGTTTTCTTTGAGAATATGTGAAAATAATATATACAAAGAAAAATGCAATATTCTACTTCAGATGGGACTTCAATAAACTTTCAAGATTTTATGATGCAAGACATCCATTTCTCCAATAATTTCATCTGCTGGGTCTAACACCAGGGCAACTTCAGAGGAAATTTTTTGAGACGTAAGGACATAAGGTACAATTGATTTATTGCTGGAAATATGTTCGTTTTGAAATAAAATCTGATAATAAAACAAACTTTTAGATTTGAAATCTAGTTCTTCATCCTGATACAACTACTCTGACCAGGTAGAATGGTCTCAATTCATGTAATAGGTACATGCTAAAATGTAAGTCTCATGAAAAACCTTTTCATGTCAGTTTACTATGGAACTTCGTATTTAAACGATGATAATTAAAAAAAAACTGGAAGAGAAAATCTGAATGCAACAACTTTTTAATTTTCCTATTTAAAAATTTGACCAAGGGGCTGGGAAGATGGCTCAGGGTAGAGTGCTTGCCTTGCATGCCTGAGGCCCTGGTTCGATTCCTCAGCCCCACATAAGCAAAAAGAAAAAAGCCGGAAGTGGACTGTGGCTCAAGTGGTAGAGCGCTAGCCTTGAGCTGAAGAGCTGAGGGACAGCACCCAGGCCCAGAGTTCAGGCCCCACGACTGGATGCAAAAAATATAAAAAATAAAAAAAATTTGACCAAGGAATTAGAAAAACAACTAGAATAAAAACAAATCAAGTAGATTGTCAATTATGTTTTAAATTCTGCTCAAGTAACAATTGATAATAGTTAAATTTCATTCAAATAGGATTTGTTATCTATTATTATGGATAATGTGGAAAATAAAGAACAAGATGTTGTTGATGCTTTCAAGGAGAAAGCAGTATACACACACTGAACACTACTACACACATGCACACACCCCCTACACACATGTATATACACACATACACACACTACACACAAACATATACACATCACACAGATAACACATACACACTATATGTATACTACACACACATATACACCTCTATTAACAGATCAACTACAATAATAAATCAGAGAAACACAATGAATGTAAAGTTTCAACATTGTCTTACTTTGAGGTTATTTTCCCCGTAATTGTTTGTAAGAAATTCAGCCTGAAAGCATGACTCTCTTCTGCTTGCACCGCTGTGACAAAACTGTCTTCTATCTTATAGGTAGTGACAGATGTGGCTTTCACACTGACACCCAAGACCTAAGTAAATAAGTAAGTGAATCAATTCATCAGCCCATTAATATCTGTTAACTCACAAGTAATCAGCTTTCGAACTAAGTCAAACAACAGACTCTCTTTTAACTTTATAAAGATGTCCATCCTTTACTTGCCACACTCACAATGACAACACTTGTTAAAAAAAATTCAGTGGAGCTATGGCTCAAGTGGCAGAGTGCTTGCTTTGAGCTGAAGAGCTCAGAGACAGCACCAAGGCCCAGAGTTCAAGCCCCAGGACCAACAAATATAAATAAAATAAATAAATAAAAAGTCTACTCATTTGACACGTGTAGAACTGTTACCTAATTATAAATACTTCCAAATTATATTGTTTCCTTATTTTCTATTTTGATATAAATCTACAAAGTGTAATTATTTGAAGTTCTCAAAGAAAAAAATTAATATTGATTATACCTGATTTGCAGTTGTAAACCCAGACCTCTCTATTTTGCATGAATCCAAGGCTTTAATTTTGACCACTTTGTCTTGCTGAGCCTGGTAGGTCACTTGACAATTTCCAGAGATATCTTCCTGAATAGAAAAGCAAGAACATAACGGCTTTTAATTTGCTGTGGACCCATTGAATTTTAATGGAAAGTGCCATGAAAATTAAGGTCTCTAATCATGCCATTAAGAATGGCTCCCCCTCAACTCCCACCACCCACCTCCAAGAATGACAAGAGAAAAAGATTGAAAGAACTCTGAGTCTCCAATAGTCTCTCTCTTCCATGGGTTTAGTCTTGCAGCTCCTTCTCAATTGCTCAGCAGTGACACAAGATATCCTACTTCTCTTTGATCCCAATAAGCATTGGAAAAACTAGTACATATGTACCAAATTTTCTTTCTCCACTAACTGGTTGTTTGGTACTTGGGCTGATAGCACAGCTTGGGTATTGTTAACAAAACTGCAAATAAAAATGACTATGCGGGTGTAGCTCTTGTATATTTATTTGGACTCCTTTGGATGTATGTCTAGGAGTGGTATGCTGGGGTCATACCGTAGATCTACTTTTAGTTTATTGATGGACCTCCATAGTTATATTCATAGTGGTTACATTAGTGTATATTTCCACCAATACTGTGAGGGTTCCTTTTTCCTCACTAGCATTTCTTCTTTGTTTTCTTGGAGTAGGATAGACTCTCTATAGTTTTGATTAGCATTTTGCTTATGGCTAAAGGCACTGAATGTTCTTTCTTCATGTATCTATTAGCCATTTGTATTTCTTCTGTGAATTGTAGTGTACTCACATGTGAATTGTCCTGGTGAAAACCCTTTGTACAATAAAGATTGGTGGGAGGGGTCAGGGGCTGTGGCTCATACCTGTAATCCTAGCTACTCAGAAGGCTGAGATCTGAGGATCGCAGTTCAAAGCCAGACCAGGCAGGAAAGTCCATGAGACTGTTATCTCCAATAAACCACCAGAAAACCAGAAGTGGTGCTGTGGCTCAAGTGGTAGAGCACTAGCCTTGAGCTGAAGAGCTCAGGGACAGTGCCCAGGCCCAGAGTTCAAACCCCAAGACCAACAACAACAGCAAAAAAAAAAAAAAGAGGGTAGATGCAGCTGGACACCGGTGGCACATGCCTGTAATTCTAACTACTTAAGAGGGTAAGATCTGAGGGTGACAGCTGACCCAGACAGAAAGTATGTGAGACTGTTATCTCCAATAAGCTACCCCCAAAAAGCTGGAAGTGGAGTTATGGGTCATGTGGTAGAGTGCTAACCTTGAGCAAAAGAAACTCAAGGGACAGCACCTAGGCCCTGGAGTTCAAGCCTCAGGACCAGCACAACAATAACAAAAAAAGAGTAGATGAGGGTGAATATGATCAAAGTGCTTTTTATGCATGTATGAAAACAGAGATTGTTTTAAGAAATAGGGAGAGAGGCTGAGGGAAAGAGCTAAAAGGAGTGAATTTGATCAGGGTGCATTGTATATATATATGTATAGGAATGTCACAGTGAAACTATCCTTATATATCACATATATGCTAATAAGTTTTTTAAAATCTAGCTGAATAGCTTAAGCCTCAGCTAATTGATTGTCTGGACAGAAGTGATTTCTAAAGCTGTATCTGGACTGTGTGTGTATGTGTATGAGAAAAATATTGGTTTAACTAATTATTAGTCACATTAATGATTTTTGTTTTCAAAACCTGTATATCTATATAGACTTTATTTGGCTTCTCTGAGCTTTTCTGCAGGCCTCTGCCAGCATTGTATATTTGCTTCTATTCTACCTTTCCTTAAACCCGATCATGATATGACATTTTACACTCATTCATTTGTTCACTCATAGTCTGGCTGAGCTCAGATTAGGAAAGTTGGACTTCAGCCATCACTCCACGTGTGATCCTGGAAAACACACTTCATTTTTCTCATTAAACTTGCTTTCATCATTTGTAAGGAGTTGGAGCAGTTATTCCCATACTTACAATGCATCCCAATTACCAAGGTTGTTAAAATATTAATCTTCTGACCTCTTTTATCTACAAGATCAGAATTTGTAGGGGTAAATACAGATAGTCTGTATTTTTAATGAACTACCCATTGGATAGTGGATGGCAGAGGCATCTGGGATGTTAATCCCCAATGCTTTCTCCATGTCTAACCATCACCCTAACTCTCCTTAGTATAATGGATTCTAATTTCCTTATTAAGTAATAAATGCTGGATTTCTGGCAATTGTGTCATATATAAAGGAGATGTGACTAACTCACCTTTTCTGAACACTATCATAGTAGTAACTCTTCTTCTACAAGTGCAAGTTCTTATCTAATTACCTTATTGTCAAATAAGATGCTGAATCCTTAGTACTGTTAGTAAGTACCTCATTGACGGTTCCAGAGCTTAACTGCATCTGAAACAAACTGGCCAAGCCTCTCTTGAGATTCTCAATGGCTTCTGGCTCATTTGGATATGAGTAGAACTCTTTGACCTGTGGAGAGAATAAGGGCAATACAAATGAAGCAAAGATGCACCATTAATCAGATTTGGTTAAATAAATGGCCGAACAGCTCAGCTTCTCACCCATACTAATCCTCACTCATATTAACAGAAATCAATCTGTTATGAAGCTTCAACTTCTTTGTTTCCTAAAGAAGCCATTTACATTTCTATGAAACCAGATCATTTGGGTACAAAATTTAGAGTGGCTGATTATGAAGATTCTGAACATGGTGGGCATTACATAAGGAAGGAAACAAAGGAAAGAACATCAGTGTACATACACTAAAATTTCTGTGATGGAAACTTATCCAAGGAAGAAAACTTAGGAACTCTCTCTGAACAAATCACTATGACCTTAACCTATAAACCTGACTGAAACAAAAACTAACCAGGGCTTTAAACAAAATCAGCGAATGACGAGGTTGTTGAGGAGAATGATCATTACCACATCCAATATACCTAAGCCTGGCACAACCTTGGATGACAGGGATTCAAGTGTGGCCATAATGATCACAGACAAAATCCATAGTGATGATTTTCAGGGCATTCATGTTGATCACGGTAAAAGCAATGTAGATGGTTGGAAGATGTGAAGTTAAGACTGTACATTTGTACAACTTGCCTTCTGCTTTGGGGTTTCCTTTAGAAGATAGGGAAGGGGCTGAAATGGGAAAGGTCCCTGTGATTGGCAGTAGTAGTAAGTGATTTTTTTTTACTACTTATATTTTTAACCCTTACATTTATGGGCCTGGTGTCTTTCATCATTCTGCTAAATTGATTCATACAAAAGCAACAGGGTTAGCCAGGTGCCAGTGGCTCACGCCTGTAATCCTACCTACTCAGGAGGCTGACATCTGAGGATCATGGTTCAAAGCCAGTCCAGGCAGAAAAGTCCCCCTGAGACTCTTATCCCCAATTAACCACCAGAAAATCAGGAGTGGTGCTGTGGCTCAAAATGGTAGAGCGCTAGATTAAGCCCCATGACCAACAAAAAACAAAAACCAAAAAAGGAAAAGAAAAGAAACAGGGTAATTATCTGGAGAGAAACCTGTGTTGTTTTCATCCTGATTTTACTCCAAAAGCCTCACATGGTTTGGAGTTCAAGGATAGATATTTCTTCTCTATAAATTTCCCCAGGGTTTATGATAATTATAGCTCAGTATTTATGTCAAAAATATGCTGAGTATCTTCTATTTCTTTTTAGAAACAAGCATAGTTTTTCAAATAAAATAATATAGAAAATTCAATAGTTATGTAATGATTCAGTTAATGTCCCACCTGAATAATTCAGCACAAATCAAAAACTCTCATGATAAGGAATATTGTACTTGAAATATCCACACAAGTGTCTCAAATATGTCTGTTTACCTCTTACACATACTATTCCTAGAAATAGATTTACTAGATACTTTATCTGAAAATCAATTTCAGTCATTGTACAGTACAATCCTATAAATGTTAAAAAAGAGTTTGTCCCCACGAAGGTCAGAATAGAGTTGTTTGTCCCAGTTAAAAAGGAACCGGAATAATGACCTCAGTGTCTGAAAATCCATGCTATCATATTCTCAAACAAATCACTGGCAATTTCTCAGCCCCATGCTGAATTTCTGACATTCTGTGGTATAAGCTGGGTCTTGTTTCCTTTAGTAGTGATAGCATACTTGGCTTTGTGAATACATTGGGATGTGGTACTTTCAGATGCCATCTTCTTAGAGGCTTATAACCACATAGCTTGGGCCCAAGGCAGTCAGAAGTGCTGATCTAGTGGCCAAGTGCATGAGACTGTGGCTGGTAACGCTGAAATACTTTAGAAAGCAAAGGGATCCATTAAGTGGGGGAAAATCTTACACTATCATCATTTTTGATATGCTTCCAGGATACAAAGTGTGCCTATTTATAGAATTATTTAGAAAGTTTTATCTACCAGTTCAAGACTTAATCTTTGGTCTATGAATAAGGTCAAGTGCTCTTTGATTACTGATGCACTTCTATGGATCAAGTTTTGGTTTTGGTGTCTAGACCCCTAAGAAAATAAATTTATAGAGTTCTTTTTTCCTCTCAGGCTGAAGAACATAAACTAGCAAACATGAAGAAAAAATTGGAAATTCCTTCTATTACTTTTGATTGTTTCCATAGAACTAGCGGAGAAAAAGTTGAGAAAGTTACATTTTTTCTTTTGTGTGACTACTATCTCTGAAGCCAAAACTTTATTCCTTTAGGGCAAACCAGTGAGATACAAACAGAAGATAGTTATCTATATTAGCCAAATGTCAAAATTATTTACGAATCATCACGATAACTCAGATTCTTACAGGGCAATCCATGTGCTGCCACAGCAATAATTTAAAATTCATTATTTCACAACAGGAACTGAATAAGTTTTATTATATTCAAGCCATAAAGCTGATTACTTCAGCACGGAAATGAATTCTGAACATGCTAGAACATAGGCTCTTATCTAAATTCATAGGCGCCAGATATTCCAGTGAGCATTAGCACTAAATCTAGAGTGCAACTGAACAGGTTGTTAAGCAAGAAAGGCAGAATCTCTCCTGGTTAAATTCTGGGTGGGAGGGAGGGAGAAGTCCATTGGAATCAGTAGGCATCCATCATATTTTTTCCTTAGGAAGGAGATAACTCTTTGAATATAGTCACTTACATAGTCTTCACTTATATAGTCTTCAAGAATAAGGAAAGATAAAAGAGTAAAAATAAACTGGAAAGATCCTGGCACACAGGGATGAGTCATATTATCTTTGTTGTCTATGACAGAGCATAGCTGGGAAATGGCAAACTAGAAAACAAATTAATGAAGAAATATATGGCCAATTTGAAAAGTTTTCAAGGTGAATTTGAAAGGAATTACAGCTCTTCTGGGAGGTTGGCATGTATCACCATGGTACCAGATTCAGAAAGAAGATCTGTGCCTAGAAACAGCACAAAATAATAGGCCAGCTCAGCAACCCTGTGGTTGATTTAATCAATATGGATGGCCAAAACCAGAAACAGAAATCTAGAAATTATCTACCTAATTACATTAGCATATCAGGCCAAGAAAGAATTTGTGCTTTAACTGGATATACTTTTTGATTGACAGTATTAATTAACCTTAGCCAGATAACTGTACCATTTCCATGCTAGTTTATGATTTGTAAACAAAACTAGAGTCATGCTTAAATATTTATGTAAGGAAAAGGAGGGTCATGGAAAAGAGAAAATGTGCCAAGAATATGTATTTAAGTATTAGTTCTTTTATCATGTAAACATGGAAGTTTCAATTAAGGGAGGGGAGAAAAGGGGTTCTCTGGAAAGACAAAAAAACATGCCTATGAATATCTTTGAAATCACAGACATTTCTAGTAAAACCGAATATCAAACTGGGGTAGAAAAACACACTCCCTGGAAAATTTCTCCTCAGCACTTTCCCCTGTTTTTGCATAAGTTCTTTTATAATAATCTGTAATGACAGTGAATGATCTCACAGTAATGTGAGCAAATCTTCCACTTGACAGCTTGGTCTCTAGGGACAAGTTACTTCCCTTCCCCTCCCAGTGAGTACTTTATCATATAGCTGAGAGATATGATAATGTACTTTACCCTGTGGCTGCACAAATCATAGCTCTTCTAGAAATGGCCTGTGAGTGTCATCGAAATAATGATGTGGCAGCTCCAGGTCAGCCTTTGAACAGTGAGAGCACCAAGTGCACTCCTGTGTGTAACAAAAGACTTTGCACTCAGGTGCCAGTGAAGGAGTTATAAAATGATTGACTGACATTAAGATTATAAGAGCAATTAATATGTTATGAACTCAAGTGTCTTGCCACACTGGAGGTTCTGAGAAGAAAAGACTAGTATATCCTACCTATCACAAAAATGAGCCAGGTTCAAATTATTCCTCACACAGATGGTAAAGAATGGAATACAGAATATGACACACCAGCCAGAAAGGGGGCCATCGCCCCTGAGTATTTCAATGACAAGGCATAGAGTATGAGAACGTGATCACAGACCCTGTCTCAAATTCCAACTCCACGACTTTCCAGTCATAGAATCTTAGTGCAAGTCTCTTTAACTCCTCTTAACTTGGACTTGCATGCCACATGAGGATTGATACGACAGCACCTGCTTCCTGGGCTGTCATTGGCCTAAGAGACAATAAATGTAATGTCTTAAAACACAGCCTTCAAACACATTAACTGTAAGTACCTTTTATCAATTAACTAAACAATTTGCCAGACATGTGATTCCTTCCTTCTTCCTTCCTTCCTTCTTTCCTTCCTTACTTGCTTGCCAGCACTGGGGCTTGGCACTGTCAGTTCACTTTTTTCCTACCACTCAAGTCACAGCTCCACTCCTAGCTTTTTGGATGATTGAAGATAAGAATCTCATGGACTTTCCTGCCTTAGAACTCAGCCTCCTGAGTAGCTAGGATTACAGCCAGCACTGGGCTAAGACATTTCTCAAAGTATGACTTACTTGGCTCCACATAACCTTATAGATTATTCCTTTATTTTGTAAGTACCTACTGAGTTCCTACATTGAGTAAGGTGCTGAATACACAGAGATAAAGTACGTACCCGCAAGAAGCTGTACTCAGAATAGGGATAAGAAGAAAGGATTGCAACCCACTGTATGAAGTGCTGGGATAGAAATCTCTTTGAGGCATCATACATTTTGGGAGGATATTGAGAAAAACTTGATGGAATACCAAGTCAATGAGTACAAGACAATTTGGGGAGGGAAGGGAGCAAAAGGGTCGTGGAGACTGGAAACCACAATCTAGTAATGAATATACAAAGCCAAAAGGAAAGTGATAAGGGGCATAAACGGAGTCCAAAGTGCCAAGAGCATTCTAAATGGAATGGCTATCCTCAGCGAGCTAGAAGGGTATGAACTTAAGAGGATCTATAAGCAAACATGAGTTATGAAAAGTATTTTGACAAGAAGGAAAAGAAAATATTGCTGAAGACAATGATTCATGTTTGGTTGCATGAGAGAGTGATGATTTAAAACAAGCACTGTTGGCTCACACCTATAATCCTAGTTATTCAGGAGGCTGAGATTTAAGGAACATGGTTCCCAGCCAGCCAGGGTAGGAAAGTCCATGAGATTCTTATCTCCAATTAACCACCAAAAGACTGGAAGTGGAACTGTCAGTCAAATGGTAGAGTGCTAGCCTTGAGCAAAATGAAGCTCAGGGACAATGCCCAGGTGCTGAGTTCAAGCCCCATGACTGAGAGAGAGAGAGAGAGAGAGAGAGAGAGATTCTTTCTCATAACTCCCTTTTTCATACACATCTTGATTAAAAAATAGATGTGTGAAATTTCTATGATAAAGCATTTGTTTTTATCTTTATTTTGAATCTAAAATTATTAACTTTAAAGTTGTGTGAAGTTAAAAGTATAGCATTTCCTTTATGTCTTTTTTAGTGACTGAGGTTAATCTCATCTTCACTGACATATTTTTCATATATCAGTAAAATATCTGTAATTTTCATAAACTCCCACAGGCAATGCCTACTAATCCATTAGTCACAATTGCTTTCAATTCCAAATATAGTAAGACCATTTTAAATAGGTTAAATTCAAACCATACAGAATGCACACTTATGGAATTTCTAAATACTTAGTATTCATCATTGTAATATATCTAATGCTTTTCCAAGTCACAGGTTTTCAATATTGTCTAAACATTTTTCGTAAACAAGCTGTACCTTAGACATGTCATGTCTTTTCAATACTTCAGCTTCATGATTTGGGCCAGATATTGATATCTTTGTAACAACTTAATACCACTTATCTAAGCTTTTCAGTCTAATTTGTTTAATTTTCTGAGTTTTATACAAGCATGCTCTGATGATTTGCAATTCTGGTAATGTAATAAGGAATGCACTTTTAAAATGTACACCTCTCATAAAAAAACAAATACTTGATTCTACTATAAAGAGTTCCATAGAAACTGAATAAACTAATCAGAAAATATGCAAATTTGGGGTATTGACTTATTCTCAAAATATTTAATTTGCAACTTCTGTTTAGTTCTTTATTTCTTGAAACAATTGTACTCACCATAAAAATAGTGACAACACAATTACCTCAAAATGCTCCCTATTTAAGATAAGAAAAAAAAGGGAAGTTGGGGGGGGACAAAGATGTGGAACCACCTAGCCCCCTTACCTTTCCATGGATTAGATGAAGGAGCATCGGTCTTTTCAGAGCTTCCAAGTTTTCCTTTCCTATGACTTTGGGTTGGCTTTTTCCTTTGAAGATGCTCTTCTCTCCTCTCTGTGGATTCACATTCTGCACATTTACATCCGTTATCTAGAGTCAAATAAAGACACTACTAGAACAACTTTCTCTGTCTTTCTTCACCAGTTTCTTAGAAAGTAAAGAGGTAAAGGAATCAACCATTTTCCAGTGTATGTATATACATATATTTTACATATATATGCATGCATGTATGTATGTATATATGTATGTATATATCTTTGTCACTCATTTGAAATTAATAAAGTACTGAAATAATAAATCTTTTGAATTAGGAAAAATATCAATACCTCAAGAACACCATATTTTAGGTTATAGTAAGTGACATGCAACTTGTGGGAGGGGATGGGAGGCAAAAACTGGGAGAGAGAGGAGGACAGGGTGATGCATACACAATCATTACTTGACTACTGTGAAATGGTAACCCCTCTGTACACCTTTATAATACAATAAAAATATACACAAAAAACTGACATGCATCTGGTTCTTCCATGTCACCATCAATCACTTCTCTTGCTGTCTGCCTCATCACTTCACTTTCTGTAGTATTTATCCGACAGGGCTCTTCTACTTTGCCTCATCTGAATAAATAAAATTAAAGATAAACAGCCTAACTGCTGGACACAGATCTATATAATATTTTGTGCAGAATGCTGTGCCATTCTACTGAAAAATAACTCAAGGATGTGGATTATGATGCTTTGCTCCAATCTGGAAAATCTAACAACCATTACATCCAATATATTATATATACATATATATAGCATATATAACATGCATATATTGTATATACATATGTGCATATATATTATATATGTATATATAACATATTATAAATTATTATACATAGATATGTACATATATTGTATTATATATTGGATATAATGGTTGTTAAGTATATATAGATATATCCAACAAACAATATAACCAAAGAAATAGATCACTTGGTAAATGCACTGCAATGAGCTTTATTATAAAAGTCTCCTTAGGGCCGGGAAGGTGGCTCAGTGGTAGAGTGCTTGCCTTACATGCGTGAGGCCCTGGGTTCCATTCCTCAGCACCACATAAGCAAAAAAAAAAAAAAGCCGGAAGTGGTGCTGTGGCTCAAGTGGTAGAGCGCTCGCCTTGAGCTGCAGAGCTGAGGGACAGCGCCCAGGCCCAGAGTTCAGGCCCCATGACCAGACCCCCCCAAAAAAATCTCCTTAAACTATTGTTCCCAGTGTTTGATTCTGTGTCCCTATTTCACGCTAACATGGAGGAGAAGGACTGTAAATAGAACACATTGCCTCTAAGTTCCTGAAAAACAAATACAGAATCACCACATGATAAAACTGGAAACAGACAGCTGGGTCATTTAATTTGGCCTCTGTTTTCATTGCATGGATCTATATCATCATAACTGTACAAACATTGCCATTCGTGGGAGTCCTTGATTTATTCAAAGTTGGGTTTACCCTCTCATTGGTAGTCTACCCATTAAATTAGGCACTCAGGCACCTTGTAATTTATCTCCCTTTCCAGTTATTTTCAGTTGCTTTTCACATGACATGGACTGCAGATCCTTCATTCTTAGGACATTTTGAACGAATTCCAGTTTAAGTTCCCATTAATATGATATGTGGAATTATTATATTAATACTATATGATATGATTTATAGAATTATCATATTAATAGGGACATTAATAGGGGCATCAGACTACAGCTACTTATCAGCATAAATCTTCCAGTTGCCTGCTTCAACAATGTGACAAAACTAAATCGTTTTGACCAATGAAAAACTGTGGAGTACTTATTTTAGTGAAAGATAACACAACTTATAGAACCAAGAGCACAGAACATGTATTGTCGAATGGCGTATTTCTCAAGACTTCGGAGTCATCTAATCTCCTTGTGTTGGGGGGCGGGGCTTGTGTGTGTCTGGTAGAAAATGCCCACCGTAATTTGGATCAGTTGATCGTCATCACCGTCAGGATTCCTCCACAGTAAGACAACATCCACACTGGATGAAATCCGGTAGCCCACGCTGTCTTGAAGTTTTCCTTTGCCTCCATCAACCAACACTTCGGTGGTGTATGTCAGCTTGTAAAGCCTGTCGTTATTTAATGAGAGACCAGTTGTGTGACCTGCAGGAAAGGGTGGCAAAAGTTCGGGTTTAATCATAAGACACCTGCCAGGCGGGGACATATGCTGTCTGCCCACTAGACCAGCCTTAGCTGGTGGGGACTTAGCAAGTGTCCACTGAAAGAGAAGGGTTTGTACCCTTCACCTGTGGCTGAAAAACGTACATTAACCAAGCAGGTAACCATTAAACAAATAAGATTTCATTTCAGAAAACTTTAGTTTGTATTTCTAATTAATAATAATCTCTAATTAATAAAATTCAGCAATATGGCATTTTTAAAGTAATTCCATTGTATTGCTTTTAATTGTGTGAATATGAGTTAAGTACAGGTTTTCATAAGAATTGCCTTATGAGCAATCATGTAATTAACAATAAACCACTTATACACTTAACAAGAATCATTTATAATGAGCATATTTTAATTGCAGCAGTTGAATGCAAAAATAGTAGTTAGAAGAGCAGTTCCTTTGTTTGATTTTTTATATTTAAGAAACATCCTTCCAGTGTTATTATACTAATTTAATTAGTAAATGTTTAGTACGAAAGAACATTTCAGCCAAGCACTGGTGGTTCACATCTGCAATCTTAGCTACTCAGGAGGCTGAGATCTGAGGATCATGATTCAAAGCTAGCCCAGGCAAGAAACTCCATGAGTCTCTTATCTCCAGTTAACTACCAGAAAACCAGAAGTGGGGTAGTGGTTCAAGTGGTAGAGTTTTACTTTGAGCAAAAGAAGCTCAGTGAGTAAAATGATGTGTTAAATACATAAAATATTAACATAGGTTACATTTGGCCAGGGTTAGTTTAACAGTAAATATTATTCAACTCAATATTGTGCACTAAGAAAATTCATACAATTTCCAATTCAACTTAGCATATTTTCCCTCAACATAAATAGGTAGGATCAAGACTTTCATAGTGAGAACTTGGTATTTTTTTATTACATAAAGTCTTTTTATAGATGTTCTCTGAATGGCTCTCAGGAGATACGCAAGAAAAATTCATTGTGTATGTTTTTCCTCAGATATAATGCCACTAACTGCCTCGTTCACTGCAATAGGCAATCATAACATTTTTCCATCAAGAAGTGTGTTCTTGGAGAGACATAGAAAAGGGAGAGCTTATACCAGAAGTCGAGCAACTGAAACAGGAAACAAAACTACCTTTACAAAACAACCTCCTGCCTCGGCGCTAGTAGCTCACACCTGTAATCCTAGTTACTCAGGAGGCTGAGATCTGAGCATTGAGGTTCAAAACCAGCCTGGGTAGGAAAGTCACATGAGACTCTTATCTGCAATTAGCCACCAGAAAACTGAAAGTAGAGCTGTGGCTCAAAGTAGTAGCTCACTAGCCTTGAGCAAGAAAGCTCAGAGACAGCACCCAGGCCCTGAGTTCAAATCCCATGACTGACAAAACAAAAAACAAAAAAACCTTAGTAATCCTTTGAAAAATTGTTACTATCTCCTCAGTAACAAACTGCTCCACTGGCTATGTCAACCTTAACATCTGCTTTCCAAAGGAAACAAGTGTCAAAATATATTACATTAGTTCATGTGTGCTGTTATTCACAAAAATCTATTATGGGTGTGACATTTTGTTTCCCTGGTCTTCCCTAGTCTTCACCGGTCTTTCCATGGTCTTTCTATGTAGCTAAGGCTAGCCTAAAGTGACTCAAGGCCAGCCTGAAAAATGATCCTCCTACCTCAGCCTCCTGAGTGCTGAGATTACAAGCATGCACCACCATATTCAGCTCTGAGGTAGACACACCTATTTAAAGTTGATAAAGAAATGGAGAGACATAGAGAGTGTACAATTTACCCTAGGGCATTCAGGTAATTAATGTTGGAGCTGTACTTTGAACCCAGATCCTGTAGTCCTAGGGACCATATACTTCCTTATGCTATATACCTTAAAATGTTAAATTCTTTAACATTCCCAGGGAGTGATCTAGGAATTGATTTATTTGTTCGACAAGGATATATTGAACTACTGTTGTGTGGTCGGCACTCTTCAGACACTGATGCTTTGTCCAAATGGAGTTTATATTTAACTGAGGGTAGATGAGTAATAGAAATAAAAACATACACGCAAATCATGTAACATGGTAGAACTGCTAAGGGAAAACAAACAAACAAACAAGGCTGGGCACTGGTGGCTCACACCTATAAGCTTGGCTATCCAGGAGGCCGAGATCTGAGGATTATGGCTCAAAGCCAACCCAGGCAGGAAAGTCCATGAGATTCCTACCTCCAATTAACCACCAAAAAGCCAGAAATGGAGCTGTGGCTCAAGTGGTAGAGTGTTAACCTTGTGCAAAAAAAGCTCAGGGGCAGTGGCTAGGCCCTCAGTTCAATCTCAGGGCCCAGCCAACCCTGCCTCCCCCCCGCAAAAAAAAAGAAAGGAAAGGAAAATGAAAACAAGAAAGGAAATAGGGACACAGAGGGAAAGACCCCTGAGAAAATGTGAAGGCTTTAGGCAAGCCATGTAGAATTGGTACTCTCCTACACCCGCGGTCCCTACTCCCCTTACTCCTCATAGATGATGTAGTAAGTAGAAAGGCCCTGTGAAGGGCTCATGCACGTATAAGTAGGGAGGCCAAAGGGGTTGAAACAGTAAGTAAAAGACATGGCAGAAAGAGTAAATCTAATGCATGCCTCTGAGGGTCTAGGTGTTTGGGGTGACACTTAGAGACTTTGGAGTTTGACTCAAAGACAGATAGATACTGCTAGAGAGCTCAGGGTGTGACCTAGTTTTAGGTGTGTTGCTGTTCCATGCTCTAACAAGCTTCAAATGGAAAGGAAAGGAATTTACTTAGGAATGGACAAGAGGCAGTTGAAGGAAGTGCCAGGATCAGGTTCTTAGTGCAAGTGACTGTCCAGACATGAAGTTAGGTAGAGCTGGGCGGGGTGGAAGGTGCAGGAGGTGGAATCCAGAGAGCCCTACGTGGAGATGAAGGCCCTGACTCTCTCCAGCCTCCTCCATACCCAGGCATCCTTTGTTCTGATGGGGCATTCTGCCAGGAAAAGTATTTTGTTCAGGAAGGCCTTTTTTACGACCTCTATTCAATTCCACATAGGTCCCCAAAGAGATCCATGTTGTCTTATTTAATCCTCATAGCAATTCTGAAAGATAAGCATGATAGGAGAGCTGACATAAGCCAACTCCAGGTTCAACTCAACAGAATTGGTACAATACAGAATTTGATATTTAAGTCGATTGGAATCCAAGTTTGTGGACTACATAAAGTCTTGGGCTTGAACTCTGGGCCTGGTTGCTGTCCCTGAGCTCATCAGCTCAAGGCGAGCACTCTAGTCCTTGAGCCCCACCGCCATTTTTCTGGTGGTTAATTGGAGATTAACCCCCTGCCTGGGGCACGCTTTGAACCTGGATTCTCAGATCTCAGCCTCCTGAGTAGCTAAGATTACAGGTGTGAGCCACCAGTGCCCAGGTGGGATGCACAATTTGATTGTTATTTGTTTTTGCCTTTTCAGAACACAGTCTCACTTTGTAGCTCTATTTTCCTGAATGCTTGGATTATAGCTGTTTACTATGATACCCAGCTAAAGAAGTATTCTGATTAAAATAGCTATAATGATTTTGTAGGCAGGTATCCTATTTTTTAATGTCCAAAGTTTTCAATATTACCAAGCTGTTACTTTTCCTTTGATCTTACTTTTACTTTATTGGCAAAGAGAACGTGAAAAAGAAATACCGTAGATGAGTTTTGACGATAACTTAGAGAGAATGAAGATCAGGAAAGAAAGGGTTTTGTTCTCCTAAAGCTTTCCTACCTTGCTCAATAGACCTAAAATAGCTGCTCTTTTAACCAATGCTGTAAGAGTCTAAAATGGTTCAAATAAATAGACTATCCTACATTTACTACTATGCTACTTACTACCCTTTTTCCTGTTCAATAAGCATGTTTCTATTTGTTATCCAGAGATCTGGCAAACACAGCGCCTGGGCAACAGGAGTCATATTTATATTCCTCACGTTATTTCTATTTTAGGCTATTGCTCTTCAAAGTGTACATAATAGTATTTATGTTTTGGGATATATATTTACACATATTAAGAAATAAGAAAGAAAAATTAACTTTAGTTGGAAAAAAAGAGTCATCTGGGTACCAGTGGCTCACACCTGTAATCCTAGCTACTCAGAAGGCTGAGATCTGAGGATCGCAAGTCAAAGCCAGCCCAGGAAGGGAAGTCCATAAGACTCTTATCTCCAATTAACCACCAGAAGGCCAGAAATTGAGTTGTGGCTCAAGTGAGAGCACTAGATGTGAATACAAAAGCTCAGGGCAGCACCTAGGCCCTGATTTCAAACCCCAGGACCAGCATAAACACACACACACACACACACACACACACTACTTCATTTTCTTCCTTCACACACACACACACACACTACTTCATTTTCTTCCTTCAAGTATATCTAGAATGTCTAAGTAACTGAAATTATTTAAGTTTTAAATACTGTACTCATTTACAAAATATCAGTTGAGCGTAGTGAACCTGCTAAATGTCAGGGAGACAAGCCAGAGGGAAGTCAAAGTAAAGCCTGAAAATGTACAGTAATGATAAGGGAGTGTAACAATCCAAGAGAGAGCTACACAGTTAGCAGGTACAGAGAAAGAGAGAGAGGAGGAAGGAAGGAAGGAAGGAAAGAAGGAAGGAAGGAAGGAAGGAAGGAAGGAAGGAAGGAAGGAAGGAAGGAAGGAAAGAGATGGGAGGGGAGGGGAAGGAAGGACAGGAGAGGGGTGGAGAGGAGAGGGAAGGGAAGGAAGAGGAGGGAAGGAATCAAAAGGAAGAGAAGAGAACAGAAGAGAATGATAATTAAGAAGATTAGAAGTGAAGAGACCATTAGAGTTGACAAATTAGAGAGCAAAAGCACTATATAAAGAAAACTCTTCAGCACTAAAAATAGCCCCACTATTATATCAAAGCTAAGAAAAAGTTGGGAAATTTGAGACTTCAGAAAGCTTACACTCAGAAAATCAGAGACCCTAGTCTGTCCTAATCTTACTCCCATCCAATTTTCCCTTCTCTAGCTATCCAGCAGTTCTTAGAATTCACTACACAGTTGCATCAGTAATTTAAATTAGAGTTGAGTTTGAGATGATGTACGGGTCCCAAGATTTAGAAGCGACTGACACTGGATAGTTCCTACATGTGGCTTTTGATGTTTTAATGTTAATCATTAGGACGGCAAAGAATCTATCATCCAATCCTTGTGCTTAATATTGAAGGCTACCCCCTCTGGAGGGGGAAAGCTAAGTCTTTTATTTATAATATTTGGCAGAAGAAATTAATCCTGTGAAGCTAAAGAAGCTTCAGCTTCAAGCTGTCTTACTTGACTGGGTTCCTTCTAAGACCTTGGAAGGGGCTCCTAGCAATGTGGACACATACCTTATCTTTTCCCAGTAACCTTTGTAAGTGTAAGATATTTCTGTAATCTTTTCTCAAAGACAGCCTCTAAATTGCATAAGCTTCAGGTTCTAAAATCTGAATTTGCCACTGACCTTGTACACAGCCCTGTCATGTTCTCAGCCACATTTCTCCTATGTGCAATTGCTTGTATTAGTGCCCAAGTGGGTGTGTGCATTGAAATACTTCATAAGTACATTGGTAATTTTCTGGTTGATCAAATGCGGGGGAGGGGGGAGAGGGACTTCTGTGTCTCAGCTATTTTTGGAAAAATAATCATGGTATTAGATTTGATATTATGGTATGTACATCGCCAAGATTTCAAATATTCCACAATCTATTTGACAGTTACAAAATAGTATATCATAGTATAACAATTCTCTGGTAGACATGAGTTATATAAATCCGGACTTCTTTCTCATTATTTGTTTTCCAACTAACTAATGTCTATATCCTTAAATACTAACCATTTTTAAAAACTAGTGAAATAATGATCCTTAATTCAAGAACCTAAAGTGTGATTGGCTTAGGTGAAATAATTTAAATTTAGCCCTCTACTTATTGCTCTGATTTTTTAAAAGTTTGCCCTTTTTCTTTATGTGGGAATTTTCAATGCAAAAATTCTTGAAAATTTTCTACTTTATGATAAAAAATCATGTTTATCCCAAATAGGTCTTGAAAGTTTATGAATGAGTCATCATATATTAAGAAAAGTATATAGTTCTAAAGATCAACCCCAATCAGGTGAAGTTGTTTATTAGATCTACAGTCTTACAAATCTGGATTTTATGAAACACAGGGAGTTCATATCTAGCTAATTTAAAATTAGATTCTATATTAATACATTACATATAGCCCATACTATTCTTTATGGAACACATTTTTCTTTTGTCTTTTTCTGAAGATATCAATTTGTATGTTTGTTAAAAAAATCTATTTTCTCTTAAAATAGAAACTACCAACGATATTTTTTAATTTTTAAAATTATTTTAAGTAGTTGTATCGATGCTAGTGTATCGATGCTAGTTTTCCAATGATAATAAATTCTTATTTTTAATCTACATCATTTTTATATTTTCTTTAATTTAGCACAGATTCTACCACTTTTGAGTGGTAATTGAATAATGTATGTACTTTACCATTTCACTCCTAATTCTGTGACAAATCAAATGCCTTTTTTCATTGGGTGTAATCCTTCTTGATATCACATTGCTAGCAACTAGAAAGAAATTGAAGAACTGGGATTTCTCATTTTGTTTTATTTTTTTATAATGCAAGGGAAGGCGTTGCATTCAGCACGGCCAACAGCAGCAGGTAACACTAGCTGCACCTTCCTTCCCTTTGAAAATCCACCCTGAATGAGAAATTGAAGCAAAAAAAAAAAAACATTGATCTGAAGGGCTGAACTAAAGAGGGTTTTCTATTTTCATGAGATAGAGATTAAAATTTAGGTTTTCATTTCCACCTACTGATACTTTCACAAACATTCCAAAGTTGCACAGTTTTGAAGATGGTTTAGTTAAGAGCTTCTCCATTTCTCTCTCTGTCACTCAGAAAGGACAACACTTACCTCTAACAGAAGCAGAATACGAGGAAATGAAACAGAGAAAAAGCACAGCAAGAAGAATCATCCTGACTAGCTGCCCTCTGCTGCATCCAGCTCCGAGCCTCTGAGATGTGGACTCTTCTGATGGCAGCCAGCTAGGAAGTGACCCTCCTCAGAACCTGCGACAATAATGTTTATCTCTGGGGAAGAGGTCAGATTCCAAACTCCAAAATCAGGACCTAAGTTCACCAAAGGGCTCATTATTAATGATTAAACATCGGTGGGCTCTAGTTTTCAGTTTCCTATTCTTTTTAATATTTCTTCACTCTGTAAGAAAGAAAAATCAAGAAAGGTTTCACTTTGGACAGCTAAACCAAATCCATCTTGCCTTCCTTTCTTTCAATATAGGTGAATGGAGGAAGATTCTAAGGAAGTTGGAAATGATCCTTCTCTGCTCAATATGTAATATTCACCATGCCCATAGTTCTCACCATGCCAATGTTTCTTTGCATTGCACCACTTTACGTGACAGGTGGGCAGGCCTGTCAAATTCTGCTAAATCTGGTTGAATTTTATGTCTTCTATAATCTCTTTTTTGCATTTTCATATGGAATTGCAACAATCACTCTGCATTTCAGAATATACATCTCAATCCCTACCACTAACTTACTACTTCACAATAATATTACTTAGAACTTTAATTCCTGAAATGTGGATGACTCTTTCTGGGTGTGAAACTATAGTGAGCTGAAGTAAACCAGCCTGGTCCATCATTAATTAATGTGCTAGTAGTGTAGAGAAGGCCAATTGAGCAGATCACAGTAGAGCTGTATTTGTGTCTGTGACAGGAAGCAGTCTGAGTTCTCAGATGGGCTAGCTGGAGTCCTGTGCTTTCTGAGTTCCATTTCTAGGAAGAGTCAGAGAGTCCATTTCAGTTCTCACCACTTTTGGTACAAATATTAATTAGGAAACTTCTCTAGACATAAGGGAACAACTTAGTATAGCTAATACCATGCTGAGTGAACCCTTGTCCAAGAACCTTGGAAAAAAGCCTACACAAATGGGGTGGCCCTGGTGGGGGTGGGGTGGGGAGGTGAATGGCAGAAAAGTTTTGTCAAGCAGAGGAAAAGTGCTGGTGAGGATTTATTGGAATGTACTTGACATAGACCATACTTTAGTATAAAATGTGTATTTAACTTTGCCCCGGTTCCTCTCAAAACCTGTTTACATCCCTAACATTGAGCTTTTATCTTGTAGACAACTCAAGTAAAAAGGCAACAGACTACGGTCACAAAATGAAATACAACATGGAAAAAAAATCTCCAGTATCAAGTTTGTTTTCTCTTGAAGTATATTTTCATATCAACAATTGAAAGATGAAAATGGTTTCCTTTTTCTTTCTTGTCCTTTTCATTATCTTTAAGCAGTTGTACAGTTGTCTTGATCAATATTGTTCCTTTCATCATTCTCCACTTTCCCTCCTAACTACACCCATCCCCTCAATTCTCCCAGTTTCACAGGATGTGCATTGAATATTATGACTGCATTCTTATTCAAAGTAGAACTTCATTAGTTTTCCTGGAGTAAACAAAAAAAGACCACTCTTAGGAAAATTAACTTTAAATTTTTTTGAAGATTTATGAGTAATGCAGATTATAACTACAGGCAAAGCTACATGAAAGTGCTCTTGCCTTTCCATTTGAATGAGCTTCTATTCCATTCAATACTACATACCTAGGGTTAAGAGGCCATTGGAGTCACTTAAACTTTACATGGATTCTTACTTAAGGGAACTGGTTTGCATCTTATTTGAGTGTATAAGAACTGCCTTGAATTTTCATTTGAGACTCACAGTTCCATAGATTTTCAAGTTTGTGGTGTAGGCTATGTGGTACATGATACGTGTCTCTTTGGGTAAAGTACTGTTCGTTGTCAGGTGTTTTCCAGAGTCCAACCAATAAAAGGCATATCACTATTGCCTAATAAAGTGCTGTTTTATTTGAACATTTGATTTCCCCTAGAAAGCTCTTATGAGTCACTGTACTACGTAGTCATTTCAACATAGAATGTTCAAGGAAGGCTGTTTGGAGTAGTTATAAATAACATTCTTTTATATTTTGCACTTGACGTTTTCTTTTAGCATTTGAGGAAAGACTTATTAGGATTGTTTCACTGAGATGAAGTAAGAATGACATTCTCCATATTCACAGAACTCCATGTAGTACAGAAGTATTCTCCTTTGTTGCTCTTTTGACCAAACACAGCAAAGACTACATGTGTGGGAGATTCCTCCTAAACTCACCAGATGCTTCACATGGCATATGCAACATATGTCAAGGGCTCCCACAGATGAAACATTACGCGCAGCGTTCTGCGGTAAGTGACTAACATTTTTTGAAGTATATCATCACAATGATCATTTTATATATTAGAAAAACTAGGTTCAGATTAACTTTGCAAACTGCTTTAAGGTATGTATAAAGCTTATATTCATTATGCCTCTCTGTTTAAGAATATTAAAGGTGAGAAATGGGAAAAAACTGATTCTTATACATGACACAAAACTGTTAATAGTTGGGAGTGTCTATTTTTAGTAATGGCATTCCAATTGGATATGGAAGCTAGTAAAGCGTTTGGTTTTTATAGTAGATATTCCAGGATGAAAATACAGAGGGGAAATTGATTTGTGCTATAATCAGGACAAAATTAAATGGTATATTTCCAAACAATACTATGGCCAGGGTGCTCTTTTAGTGGTCACGATAATGAAATATTATTTTTTACTATCACTTTGTCTTAAGACACTCTGAAACAAGGGTAGATGACTAATTCCAAAGTACTTTGTGTTTCTGTTGAGTATCATAGGTTGTTAGCAGTTAACTTATTTTCTGAGATTAGAAGATAAATGAACTTTACCCCACTAAAGGTCGAAAGGAAATGTATTACCCTCTTAGATATAGATACATTAAGTGAGATGTATGATAGCTATATGAGAAGAAAAAAGTCAATTTGTAACATCAAAGACATTTGTCTGTTTTTACAAAGAAGTGTGAAATTGTTTTTTTTAAATTCTAGCACATTTCAAGTTATCCCTGAAAGATCAGTCTAATGGTATTTTCAATTTAATAATGGGCTTCACATTTTGAAGGAACTCTGAAAAATATTTTTTGTTTGGTTAATAAACCTTATAACTTTGGGCTGGGAAGGTGGCTCAGTGGTAGAGTGCTTGCCTTGCATGCGTGAGGCCCTGGGTTCGATTCCTCAGCACCACATAAGCAAAAAAAGCCGGAAGTGGTGCTGTGGCTCAAGTGGTAGAGCGCTAGCCTTGAGCTGAAGAGCTGAGGGACAGTGCCCAGGCCCAGAGTTCAGGCCCCATGACCGGACCAAAAATAAAAATAAAAAAAATAAAAAAATAAACCTTATAACTTGATGACCTTTAAACAGGTATTAAGAATTTCTCTGAGAAAGTAAAGACACTCTAAAATCCTTCTCTTAACAAAAGTAAATTTGAGACTTAGGTCTGAGACATTTAGAATCAAAGATAAAAGACAGCCATTTTTTCAAAATAGAATTAGGAAAACTTTACCCCCTCACAGAAACAACCAAAACATCCTTAGACATCTAGTCAACCTAAGAGGATTCTAACCTAATATTATCTTTGGCCACTCAAAACTGAGTAGTATTTAAACAAGAGAATTGCTAGACCATTCAGTTGATTACTCCAAAGGAAATAAAGTAAAATTTTTATCAAAATAAGTTTGAGGTTATTAAAATCAGAGCTTAATGTAAAATACTGAGTATTAAAATTTTATTTTAAATGTAACCTAATTACACTTACAGACTAATTACTGAAATATGGGTTCAGATATGAACATAGAGTTCAAATAGAAATAGAATCATAAGCCAAATAAGAAAACATAAGATATTTAAGAGATATCAAAAGATTTGATGGTTAGGGTATAAGTGAGCAAAAGTTAATATTTGAGGAGACTCTTTGAAGAATTTCTCCAAAAGCAGAGACCAGTGGCTCACATTTGAAATGAGAGACTGAAATTATAACCAAAGGTGAGGAGAATCATGTTGGAGGCCAGCTCAAGTAAAAAGCTAGCAAGACCCTATCTTTAAAAAAGGTAGACATGATGCTTTGAGCCTGTCATTCCGTATAAAGTAGGTCTAAGTAGGAGGATAGTAGTCCAGGCCCACTGAGAATAAACAGTGCAGGCCTTCCCTGAAAAATCATCAAAGCAAAAGATTAGGGGTGTGGCTCAACTACTCTGCAGTTGTCATAACAACGTACTAAAAACATTACTTGTTTTAAAAGAAGTCAGTGATTTATGAAATGGTAACCCATCTAAACAACAGCTTAATAATAACAATTAAATTATTTAGAAAAAATGTCAGGGCACTCAGAAGTCAATTGTCTCACAAATTGGCAGGGTACATACTTTAAAAAAAAAACACATTGAGAATTCTTTCAGTGTGGCTCTTGTGTTGCTTTGACATATCCCATTATCAGTGAGTTTGTAGTAGTTTGGGTTTAGATTTTTATTTCTTTTTTCCCCCCTAGTATTCCTGTACTACCAATTTTTCTTGTGTACTCCAATCCTAAATTCAGTCATTTCTCCACGGATTTTGGAGTCCACTAGTAAAAATGGCATTCGAAACCAAGGTCTGGGTACTATTTGTGCTCTAGGTATGTATCCATGCTGTTCTCATCACATTTTAAATCCATGAACAAAGTGTACCACTTAATTTACTTAGGTCTTGCCGATTTAAGATTTTCCTCAGGTTTCCTTAAATATAGCAATTCTTTTAATCTTTCATTTTAAATGTTACTTTTCAAGTCCTGCTTGAACATGGATGGTATTAAGAAGCAAATTGACTGGTGCATGTTAATTTGTATCTATTAAATTTGCAATACTTGCTTTCTAGTTTCATGAAGATTTGGGGGATTACCTAGATTGTCATGTGCTCTGCCAAGTGTTGTTACTTTTTTTCTTTCCTTTATTCATGTTATACAAAATAGGACTTTCAGTATTATCTATGTGTGTGAGTGTATATGTTTGTTATACCTTTAAAATTTTTCTTTTCTTGAATCATGCTATTTCTGAGTGCTATTTTATTTTCATATTTTCTATCATTAAAAAATGTTTCCAAATTTGTGTTGAAATAGTAGGTGATAGTTTAACCTACTTTTTCCAGCTTCAACCTTTTTTAGCAAGCTTAAATGAATTTCAATCATCCAGTAATCCTTTCCTGAAGTGCATTTTTATTAAGAATATATTAATTGTACAAAATGAGGGGCTCAGTGATACTTCCATGCATACATTTTATGTTCTTTGACCATATTCTGTGGTGTATTTTTTTTTGTCTTTTCTTTTTTGGTACTGGGGATCGAACCCAGGACGTTGCGCTTGCTAGGCAAGCACTTTGCCACTGAGCTACATCCCAGCCCTTTTAACTGTATTTTTTTTGTCTTGGTGTATTTTTTTTGTTTTTTTTCTCTTTTTTTATTGTGAAAATACTGTACAGAGGGGTTAAAATTACATGGGCAA
>NW_012267286.1:11952549-11991405 GCF_000151885.1 Dipodomys ordii
TTCCAATTAATTCATTATTAAATCAAGCTAGAAACTGTATTTTTCTTAAGTGTATGTTTGATTTCCATAGGTATATAAACTCCAGAATAAGTTGCAAAACATGGAATTAAGTCAAGATACCTTGTGTTATGTTGCAATAACAAGATTTACAATAACCAGTGATTCTTATACATCATACATATTTATCACTTTAGGTTGACAACAAGCATTTTTTTATCCAAGACACTGTTGATTTTGTGGTGAAGGTCTCTGTATGAGCATGTTGTTGCTTTGTGTCTGTTAAAAACCATAAGCAAAAAGTAAAAAGCCGGAAGTGGCGCTGTGGCTCAAGTGCTAGAACACTAGCCTTGAGCTGAAGAGCTGAGGGACAGTGCCCAGGCCCAGAGTTCAGGCCCCATGACTGGACCCAAAAAAAAATAAATAAAGTATACCAGATGTGAAGTTACAGAAAATTTTTATCAATATAGATAAGTAGAAAAAGTTATTTCTCTATATATTATTTTAAAAATGATTTCAATAGACTATGTTACCAAACTTCTTTTTCATCTGCATGTCTCACTGATTTCAAGCCTAACCAATGTAATCTAGTGAGCTACTTCTTGTAAGATTATGTTCTCTTCCTGTCTTGGTGTATTTTTAACTAAGTTATTCTGTGCTTTTAAGAAGGAGTGAGTTGAATGGCTTTTCTAGCCTTCTGACTAGGGTACTTTTTCTGATGTTTTCATAAAATGACACATGTATTTCCTGTTCTCTATCTCCACTCTCTTCTTTCACTTTTCTCTGGACATACTTTTTGATCTGCCTCTGCTGTTCCAGTCCTGTTAAATTTGGACTCTAATCCTCGTGATTTCTCCTTAATGTGGTCTTTGCAGCAGATTACAGTTACAGTTTGATGTTTTTGTTTTCCTAGAATTCACATCACTCTGGCAAGTTTAGAACTTCCTGCTGGTTCCTTTATACCAACCTTGAACTTGCTGGATCCCTGCTAGTTGTGTTACTAATCCCTTTGGGTTTTTAGTAATTATTTGAGAGTTTGAAGTAACCCGCCCCCCTTTCTCAGAATGTTCAGATGTGTCCTTATATATTTCAAAATATGAGCTGGTAGAAACAATCCAACTCCAGTATGTTTCGTGTCTTAAATTCTGGGTCTGTCTGTAGCCTCCTATCACTCTGCAATATGCAGTCTTGGCTACTGGGATTAGTACTACAATGCCCATAGACGCTGATGTCTGTATGAATAATGATTTCATGTCTTCCACATAGATATCCAGAAGAGGGAATGCTGCAGATTTCTCCGCCTCCATCTATTGAAAGCCAAAGTTACTATTATTTTCTGACACTTGGCTTCTCTTGTTCCATAAATGACCTAGTGCATAGGATTACATTGTATAGCAGTCCAAATTAGAAAAATTCTTAGAATTATCCCTTTGCCTTCTTCCTCATTCTACCCACAGCTTTTCAGTCATATTCAAAACCATGACACACACACATACTTGCTTTCACGGTCACCACTGTTTCAAGTTCCTTTCTTTCCTGACATTTGGACAACTTACTTTCCAAGATGGTGCAAAATTACTAAATCTTTGAAACTATGACCTTGGCCTCAAGGAATACTGAGCTGTTCCTTCCCATCATCAGCATCTCCAGTGCACTATACATGGTATTTACTTCCTTCTGGATCTCCTAGTACACTGGGATTGCAGGAGGACACAGATGATGCTTTAATCACTACTGTATCACCAGTGCTAAGACAAAATACACAGAACTCTTTTTTTTGGTCAGTTATGGGGCTAGAACTGTAGGCCCAGGCACTGTCCCCGAGCTCTTCAGCTCAAGACAAGCGCTCTACCACTTGAGTCACAGCACTACTTCAGGCTTTTTCTGTTTATGTGATGCTGAGGAATCGAACCCATGGCCTCATGCATGTGAGGCAAGCACTCTACCACTGAGTCACTTTCCCAGCCCCAAAACACAGAACTCTTAAATGTAATAAACATGAATTTTACATATCAATGATTATTTCATATCACACAACTTCACCTAAAACTTTATATACTTCAGTCTTTAAACTGAACTTTCTTGTTGAACTTTGTTGGCATTTTCTTTGGATTTTGACCATATGACTACAAAGTTAAATGTTTGAGTTTAAATATTTATGACATAATTAAAGTGAGAATTTTTTGGCAATGTAAAAAATTGTTTTAAATCTCTAAGGACATCATGTATTACCTCTAAAAATGTATAATTATTTATAAGAGAGATCCCATAGGAGCAACTGAACAGCTGTTGAGAGATTTGGCAAATCACTATGCCAGCCTGAATTTAATGACCTACATGTGAAGAGCTACATATCCAATTACTAATCCTCCCTCAGCTACTTTCTGTCCTGATATGGAGGCGGCTGAAAAAAGATGCCCTACTAACAGATCAGAAATGGATCCAGACTTCATTGCCAGTGCTCACTCAAGAGAGATCTTCTTTTAAATTTATTTTTTATTGTGAAAATACCGTACAGAGGAGTTACGATTACATGGGCAAAATATCGAGTACATTTCTTATCAAGCATTGTTGCCTCCTCTTTGTTTCCCCTTCCCATCCCTTCCCATACTCCCCCACCCCCAAAGATGTAATGTTCTTTTTTCAACATAATGACTTGTACATCTCATTGTTGCAATGGGTCCACCTGTATCCCTAGTTAAGCGATTTGTTTGTGTCCTTTCCCCCCACAAATTATACCAACATCAAATACAGTGAAAGTAGGGGTTATACCGTGGGGGAGGGACATACAAAGCAACATAGAAATCATCTTATAAATATGTTAGAAACAATTGCATGAAAGAAAAAAAACATTTGAATACTTATCTTGGGGTTCATTCCCCTAACATCAACTTATCTGACCTATCAAAAGAGATCTCTTAATCAGAGTTCAGTTGAGAAAGAAGCAGAGAGGGACACACAAGTGTCAGTTAGCATAGTTTTCAAATAAAATTTGGGAGTTTAAAGCAAGAGTGACTTTGATTTTGTGATTAAATTCAGAGACATTTCCAGACTTTTGAAGAATCTCAAAACATAAATTGAATTTTCTATTCACTGAAACCTTTTAGCATGTCCAAATGTCTTCAAGCACCAAGAAAAATTCATTTTAGGGCTGGGATGTGGCTCAGAGAAAAAGCTTTTGCCTAGCAAAATGCAACGTTCTGGGATCGATCTCTAGTACAAAAAAAAAGTTGAAAGAGAAGGAAAAATAATTCACTCCAGGGTTCTTTCCAAACGAAGGTGGACTTTCATTCAAAGATTCAGCGCTAGTTTTTAATCTTCAAATTCTATAATAATCACCTATTGAAAGGAGGGCCAAATAAAACGCCGAAGACAAAAACGACAAAATATATTACTGTTGCATTTCTTCTTCATGTATTACAATGAAATGTCACCTGATGTTTTTGCAAAACAGCCTAGGCATATCTGAGGAATATCTCAGCATAGGGTTTAAGCACGTGTGTTAAAGCCATATAAAGTGGGGAATTCTCAAATTCATTTTCTTTGCGGACTTCACTCGCATTTCTAATTCTCCATTTGAACTGTAAAGCCTTGATGTCCAGGCAACCCTTTCCCAAATTGGAAATACACTAGGCAGGACTTTTCCTCCTGTCCTCAACACTGAGGACATTAGGAGGCTTTGTCAGGTTTCGCATGTTCATTCTGGGGAGTGGAACTCTGAATCTCCTAATATGCAAGCGAATTAAATGCATGCAGGTGCATAGCTTTTATTCTTTCAAGTTTTAGCAAGGATTTAGTTTAGTATAAGAGGATTAAAGTAGGAAGAAATAGCAAAGGAGAAACGTTCCCAGCTCCCTGGTAGGGAGTTAACGATTCCCATCTCCAGGTCCAGGAAAGAGCCCAGGCCACAAAAACTCCTTCCCGCTCCCTAACCCCCAGCCTTAAGCCCCGCCCCACTTAAGCCCCACCTCTTTCCGCCCCGCAGAGGGTTAGGAATTGGCTCCGTTTGATGACGCACAAGCGTAAGCGACGGAGACGCCAGCGTGCAACTACCGCCTCTGACTCTGGGAGTTGAAGTTTCCGAAGGAGACCGCGCACGCGGTAACGCGACTACTCCAGAAAGGCTTTCTGAGAGATCGCTCACAGCCCCACCCGCTCCTTGGCTCGGTAAGTCTGGCACTAAGGCTGGCGCTTGCTTGTGGATGGGTAGCTTTTCGGATCAAAAAGGGTGCGTTGCCATGCCGCCCGCCACTGGCAACAAGGGCTTCCGGAGGAAGCGAGGAGCAGGCCCGCGTAACTACCTGCGGCCTTGCAGTTCCTAAAGGAAATGACGTCAGACTGGGCGCGTACCCGCTTGCCGACTCACCCCTCTTATTCGTCGGCTGCAGCTTAGTCCCGCCTCCGGGCCCCGATGGCAGCGAATAGCGTGAAGGGAGAGTGGGCGCGGTTCTCGCGGCCGGGGTGGGGTGTTTTCTTGCTGGTGTTCTTTTCTTGCGGGTGGATTCCCAGTTTACAAAGAGGCTGGTTTTTTACCAGGGCTAACTGGAGAGGGCTCTGAGCTTTGAAAGATCGGAAGACTATTAGCGGCAGTGCCATTCTGTGGCTAAAAACTGGTCCAGGCGCTTTACCCCGCCTTGGCCTGATTTGCCCTGGGAGGGAATGACATGACAGCCCTAGGATGTGGAGAACCCGAGGGGAGGTTGAGGCAGAAGCTGCCAGGCCTCGTGGTGGTCAGCCCGCCCTAGACGGGCTTAGAAGATCTAAGTGTTGCTTGATTTCACTGGAATGCTTTTTAAGCCCTTCAGGTTTGGGGAATTCTCCGGAGATGTTAAGAGGATAAGGACAACTTTTTACTTTGAAAACTTAATTCTCTCTCGTTCCGTGCTGGCCTTCCCTGCCACAGCCTTGATAGCTAAGCAGAGCTAGGGACTTCTGCTCCTGCAGATTTGGTCAACATTTTAAAGCCTCCGTCAGTTTGGTTCCTTGTGATTTTTGTTTTTATTTTCGTGCAAGTGCTGAGACCTGAGCAATCAGGGCCTGGACACAGCTCTTAGCATTTTCACTCAAGGCTGGCCCTCGACCACTTGAGCCACACTTCTGTTTTCCTAGTTTGGCACTTTCCGAAATGAATAAGTGCCATAAATGATAAGAACTCTTTTTAGTCAGTTTGATAATACTCTCGAAAATTGTTTTAGTGATTCCTATTGACCACGGATTAATGTGTGTTCTTCCCACACCAAGAGGTCCCGTCGTCTTCATCCAATTCTTAGATTTATAAGCCCGCCAATCTCTGTGAATAAACTCAATTTTTTTAAAAGCCAAAATAAAATTTCACACAAATATTTATATAATTACTTAAAATATCGTTCTTACATATTTTCTGTGCTTGCGAAATGTCTTGTGAGCATTCCTGCATGTTTAAGAACCCCTAACTATTGAGATTTTATGTCATGACCCAAATTGAAATAATTAGAAAACAAGTTAGTAGTCATGTTTCACATAATGGGTAATTGGGACAAGCTAACACATAGCGAAATGTTTACACATAAGAGTTGGAAGTTATCTTTGTGCAGTACATTTACTATAGTTCATCTTGAGGATAGTTTTTTTTTAATTATGTTCACTCATTTGTGACCTTTGCTTGTATTTGATAGGCTGATTTAAAACCTTGGTAGGTTATGATAGGTTGAGTTCAATTTAACTTGAGACTTCTCCCATATGCAAGGCAAACACTCCCCCTGGTGTACATCAGTTAGAACATTGCTTTCAGGCGCTTTTAAATTCTCACCGTATAGCAATCACTTGGAATTTTTGATCATTATAGAAAACTAGCCAAATATTTTGCCACTAATGAACAGAAATGCATTGCCTTGGTAAAGTATTATTTCATAAAGAAAACACATTCCTTTGAACTTTAATTATGCTTTCAGGTTTGCTTTGAATACATGCATGGCTTGATTTAATGTGCTGTATGTCGAAAGAAAGTAAAAGTAATCACAATACATATATTTTAAATTTATCCTTCTAATTTTTTTTTAGAATTTGCCTCCAATTTCTGATTACAGAATCAACTTTGATGTTTTGGTTTTTAACCATGACTGAAACAGAATATTTACATGAACAGGGCAGGGCAGCCAAACCTGTTGCTAAAACTGGCTGAAGTTTTAAATGTTGAAAACACATGTTTCTACATATGCTTTTTAAAATAATTCAATATAATTGATTTATTGGGAGAAGGTTGATTTTTTTTTAACCTTAAAATATAGCCATAGAATATAGCTGGTGGCTCATGCCTGTAAGCCTAGCTACTCAGGAGGCTGAGATCTTAGGATTGCAGTTTGAAGCTAGCCCAGGTAGGAAAGTTCATGGGGCTCTCATCTTCAATAAACTACTAAAAAGCTGGATGTTGTGCTATGGCTCAATTGGTAGAGCACTAGCCTTAAGCAGAAGAAGCTCAGGGACAACACCCAGGTTCTGAGTTCAAGCTCTAGGACTGGCAAAAAATAAAAATAACATTATTAAATAATGTTAGAAATTTTTTACTGATATTCAAGTAGTTTCTAACAGTGCTTATGCTCTTAGGCAACTTTTTGTGTACATTTATTGTAAGAAAATGCGTTACTCGATCAATAGCTCTTGGTGTGTTAAAACATTATTTAAGACTATGATGCCTTCTAAAATTTTTTATGATACATCCAGTGAATGATATACTGAAATGATCCTTACTAGTAAATGACATTTAACTACCTAAAATTTTTCCTTTTTATTTATTCCTGACATAGTTTAACATTAATCATATGATTTGGTAAATTACTGCATTGTACTTTTTTGTGGGTTTGTAAATTATTCATATGGAGTTGCTTTTCAGTTTTTCCAAGGCATCAAACAATGTCCTCAGAAATGTTGTCAGCATTTACTGACACATCTAATGTGGAAAGAAAGCAAGATGTAAGTGAAAGTCAAGAGGAGAAGCAGAAGCCATGCTCCAATGAAGTGACTGAGCCGGTGTCTAAACGGCAAATGAAGAAGTTAATGAAACAGAAGCAATGGGAGGAGCAGCGGGAACTCCGCAAGTAGGTGTTTCAGTATGGGATTACTTCTATGCAGAAGAACCAAGAGTTAAATCTGCCTTAGTCCTTGGCCTGACCTGCTCCCTGCTTGCTAATACCACCACTTGGAGTAAAACTGAATGTACTTTGAATTGAGGTTACTGGTTTTCATTAGTAGTGGTGAATTTGCATGCGATCCTTGTCCTCACCCAGAACCTACTGTAGAGAGAAGCACCATTTCAGAAACACTTGGCTTCAGTAGGGAATATAGTTAGTTTCTGTGTCCTAGATAGGGAAGAAAAGTAACTCAGATCAGTTAGACCTAACATGAATTTGGCTAGAATAGGTTCTTCTGAGAGCAGTTCTACTATAGCGGGTATTGTTCAATGCCAAAATTTACAAGAGGAAATAAACTATAGCTAATACAGGTTATGAAAAGTATGAATATTCATTCCTTGAAAACCACACTGGGGAATGACTAATGAAAGTAACATTCATCAAGCTTCCAATTTAGTAGGTTTTCCTAGTGAACGTGCAATGCTACTAAGGAGATTATTGATCAGTATAGTTAGGAATTAAATAGGTAGCTTTAGATTGTTTTGAAAAGTGATTTTCTACCTGTATAAAGCTGATAGATGAACTAAAACTTCATATAGTTTACCTTGATTGTAAACTATATTTCGAAGAGTCTGGGGAATATATAGATACACAAATAATAATAAAACATTATTTCAATTGCTAATTTTAGACAAAAGCGGAAAGAAAAACGCAAGAGGAAGAAATTAGAGCGCCAGGGTCAGCTGGACTCCAACTCAGATGGAAATGAGCGAAAACGTGTGCGAAGACATATTGCACAGAGCAATCTCCGCCTTATCATTGACTGTAGCTTTGATAATTTGATGGCATTAAAGGTATCATGAATGATTGTTAGAAAACTATAGGGTTGCCTTGTTGGTGGGAATGTAAACTTGTTCAACCACTTTAGAAAGCAGTATGGAGGTTCCTCAGAAGACTACACATAGAGCTCCCCTATGACCCAGCAATCCCACTTTTAGGCATTTACCCAAACAATCACAAACAAGGCTGTACAAAAGCTACCAGCACAACTATGTTTATCACAGCATTATTCACCATAGCTAAGATATAAAACCAACCCAGATGCCCCTAAGTAGATGAATGGATCAAGAAAATGTGGTGTTTGTTTATATACACACACAGACACACACAATGGAATTCTATGCCTCCGTCAAAAAGAATGACACCACCCTTATTTGTTAGGAAGTGGAAAAACTTGGAAAAAATTATAGTAAGTGAAGTAAGCCATACTCAAAGAAACATAGGTCCCATGGTTTCCCTTATCTGCAACTAGTATATGTTTAGGACAAGCAGAAGAGGTCAAAAGCTATGTACATATGACCATATAACCTGATGCTAAGCGAAATGAACCCCAAGACAGGGACACAAGAGATTTTATCTTTCTTGTTGTTTTTTTTTAATGTACTTATAATGTACTATGTGGTTTTTGTTTGTTTCTTTGTATGTTCTTCACTCATGGTACAACCCATGTTGTCACTGTATGTGATTCTGTCTTGCCTCTTGTATATACATTTTTCTAATTTGAGGAGGGGAAGGGAAATAACAAAATGCTGAAATAAGTATGTAAGATGACCCATTCTAACAATGAGATGTACAAGACAGTATGTTAAAAAAGAACTTTACAATGTTGTGGGGGTGGAAGGAAAGGAGAAGGAGGAGTTGGGGAGGAAAGGGATAGTAGGGAAAAATAAAGGAGAGGGTAACAATGCTCAATAGGAAGTGGACTCATTACCTTGCTTATGTAACTGTAACCCCTCTATACAGTATCTTTAGAATAAAAAATATATGTTAAGAACAAAAAAAAACCTGTAGGTAAACTAAGCCAAATTATTTTAATTTTAATATATGTAATGTTGCTAATAAATTTATGTATTAAAGTACATCTTAAAGGACCAGATGTAGTGGCATATGCTTGCAATCCCAGTTATGAGAGAGGCAGAGATGAGAGGATCATGGTTTAAGTCCAGCTGGATAAAAAACATTACTGAGACCCTGTCTTGAAAAACAAGCTAGGTATGGTGGGGCACACTTGTAATCCAGCTACATGAGAGGCAGTGGTAGGAGGATTAAAGGCTGAGGCTGGTCCATGACAAAAACAAGAGACTATCTGAAAACCAAACCAAAAAAAGGCTGGGAATATGGCTCAAGTTATAGAGCACTTGCCTACCAAATGTCAGACCTTGACTTCAAACCCCCAAATTGCCAAAAAAAAAAAAAAGTACATTTTGACTGAAGATTTTCAAAATTTCTGCTCCATAAGTTAGTTAATAAATCACTATGGTATTTGTATTTATGTATAGACAAAGACATATCCTCCATAATTTAAAGAGAAATTTTAGTACTTGCATATTAATCATAAAACCATTGAGAAAACATGAAAATAGTAGTAGTATGGCTTTAAAGGAATTTTTTGCTGCCTCTTAAGAGTAGCTATTTCTCGAGAACTCAAATTTTAAGTGGATACGAAAATATGAAAGGATGCGACATGTACTGAATTACTGGCTTTCCTTACAGTACTGTTATTACTGTGGAAGGAAATCAGTCAAAATGATGAGAAGAGACCTTTGCCTATCCAGCCGTCCCTTGTGCTTATTCTGTTCCCTTAACATCTTGGAATGGCCATAGGTTGTTTTGATAATTTTTAAAAATGACACTCTCTTTATAGGACATTAAGAAACTTCATAAGCAGATTCAACGCTGCTACGCAGAAAACAGGCGAGCACTTCATCCTGTGCAGGTATGTCTAAAGGACCGAAGAAATAGATGATTCTGGTTGTTTGTGCATGAGTCTTAAGGCATCCTATTTTTTGTTTTCTTTTTTTGTTGTTACAAAAGTAAAATATTATGTTTTTAATATCTTTAGTTATACAAAGAGGTTTCAATTCAACATGTCAGTTATGAGTACAATGCTTCTTGATTAGTGTCATTCTCCTTTCATCATTCACATAAAGTATTTTAAATATAGTTTCTCACATGTGGTTCTCACATGTGGCCGGATATCATTGTAAGGTGGATACTTTGTCACACTACCTCTCAGCCTTCACTTGCAGCCAGATCTGGGAGATGGAAAGGGGGATGGGGGAGGCTGCCCAGGACCCTCATGTGCGGTAGTACCTGTTAGCCAGGTCTCGACTACGTAAGTGTTATAAATATGCTCTCCAAGAAACATTGGAATGACGATAAACCTGATAATAAAGAATTATCTCAGCAAGGCAAAAGTTACTTCTGCAAAATTTACTTCTGCTCACATATGGTGAATGTATTTATATAGGGTGATTTTGAAATAAGATTAATAGTTCACAAGTAATCTCAAAATGTATCCATACTCTACTATTTCTTGAACTGTCTGGGATCTGGGATGTGTTGTAATTCCATCTTGAAACCAGTTTAACACAAACACCTTGTATTTTACAAATACTTTTTTTTTTTTTTTTTGTCGGTCATAGGGCTTGAACTCTGGGCCTGGGCACTGTCCCTCCGCTCTTCAGCTCAAGGCTAGCACTCTACCATTTGAGCCACAGCACCATTTCCGGCTTCTTCTGCTTATGTGGTGCTGAGGAATTGAACCCAGGGCCTCATGCATGCAAGGCAAGCGCTCTACCATTGAGCCACCTTTCCAACCCTACAAATACTTTATCCCAAGGCAGTTCATCCTTTCCTAAATAAGAGCCAAGCCATCAGGCCAAAGCAGGAACTTTTAAGCAATTCACTTTGTTAGAAAAGACAGTCTTCCTCAGGTTAAAGGACATTCCTTTCTTTTTTAGTAACTGATAGGATTGAAGAAGAATTTCATAAGTTTGGATTAAGATATTGTTAAGAGTACTTCTAGTTATATATTTTGATTTTTACCAAGTAATAGTAGCTTTAGGTTTTCATAATTTTATGATTTTATGATGTCTCACTTCTATGATTCTCCTTCAGTCCTCTTCTTTGTCCACAATGAGCTCTCGTCACCCATGATTCTGATGTTACACAGGTATTCAGATTTGGAATCAAAGAAAATTGGGAGGACTTTCAAGTGGCAAAAAATAACAAAAGTGGTGAAAGGAACAGGAGATGGTCAGCTCCCAATGATGCAGGCAGTCTGCAGAGGTCGATCTTCATGGAGAGCAGAGTGCTTGTGCTATAAAGAAAATGGGGTGGGGCTGGGAAGGTGGCTCAGTGATAGAGCACTTGCCTTGCATGCATGAGGCCCTAGGTTTGATTCCTCAGTACTACATAAGCAGAAAAAGTCGGAAGGGCGCTGTGGCTCAAGTGGTAGAACGCTAGCTTTGAGCTGAAGAGCTGAGGGGCAAGGCTCAGGCCCAGAGTTCAGGCCTCACGACTGACAACAACAACAAAAATAGAAAACAGGATGGAAGTATGGAAGGAACACTGAAGCTAGTGGGTTCTGATGTCCCTCTTCACACATGTCATTTCTGCAAGAAATTCTTTGTACGTGCAGTGTTCATCACAAATCACTTTTTCCTGGTCACTGGGAATATATTTTGTATCTGCTTGATGATTAGATGAGTATATGAGAGAAATAAATACTAAGCTTAAATGATCATTTTCCTTCTCTTCCGGTGCCTGCCAATCCATCAACAGTTTTACTTGACCAGCCATGGTGGCCAGCTGAAAAAGAACATGGATGAGAATGACAGAGGCTGGGTCAACTGGAAGGTAATCAAGAAAGATCCACTCGCATAATCACACGTGTTTGTGCTTTGAACCTTCTATGCTTTTGGCCTAAATCCCCTAAAATGCTGCTCTTCAAACCTGCATGCCACAGGGTGAAGTCACTGTAAAATTGACAAGTATGCCTGTATGCCATTTCTTCTAAATCTATGCTTTCCAGAGTGGGCCACTGGCCACATGTGACTGTGGAACTGTGAACTGTGGTGTGAACTGTGAATGGGAAATAGAGTTGATTTCTAAGACTTAGTGACAGCTTAGTAATTGGGACCAGGGAGGAGAGAGTGAAAGAGAAAGGGAGAGAGAAAAAGAAAAAGATTTATATAATTTTGTGTGTGTGTGTGTGTGTGTGTGTGTGTGTGTTGGTCCTAGGGCTTGAACTCAGGGCCTGAATGCTATCCCTGAGCTTTTTAACTCAAGGTTAATTGCTACCACTTGAGCCATACCTCCATTTCCAGTTTTGTGCTGGTTGACTGGAGACAAGAGTGCCCAGGCTGGCTTCAAACTGTGATCCTTCACCTCCTGAGTAGCTAAGATTACATGTGTGAGCCACTGGTACCTGGCAAGATCTATATAATTTTTAAGTACTTATTATATATTATAATGACAGCATGCCTTATATTAGTAAACCATAATGTTAAAATCAATTGTTTAGTTTACCTATTTACTTCTTAAAATATGACAGGAGATTTAAAGTTGTGTGTGTGTGTGTGTGTGTGTGTGTGTGTGTGTGTGTGTGTGTGTGTGTGTGTGTGTGTGTGTGTGTGTGTGTGTGTGTGTGGCTGGCTCATAGTTTTCTCTATTGTGCCGACTGACTGTTGAGTCCCAGATATCAATAGGCTTCAGACCCAGTCCCTGTGGAGTACATCTCAGAGAAACACTGGGTAATTTGTATACTTTATTGTTTAGTTTTCACAGTGACCAGTTTTCCTTCTCACACTAATAATCCTGTAATAGCTACATTTATTAACAGCTTATAATGTGAACACTTGCAAACACAGTGTGTTTATCACATCATTGTATCTACTTTCCTCACATGCTGTTTTAGAATGGACATACTTCTAATTATTTTGTGTCTTGCTGGATTTTGTATATCATCAGTTTTCCAGAGGGATAGGAGACTCACTGGTCTCTAATTAGGTCCATTTTGTGGCTTTTTGGGGATTGATCTCAGGGCCCCATGCTTGCTGGGCAGTTTTTTCCCCTCTACCTTTTGCCATACGTCAGGCCCTTGAGGCCCTTATAATTATGTATAGGACAAATTTATGATGTATGATTTCCCAGAAAAGTGACTCTGTATTGATATATAATTTAGGTGTCTGCTTTATTCTTGGTTTTCTTTTCTTTTCTTTTTTTCTTTTTATTTTTTTGGTTGGTCATGGGGCTTGAATTCTGGGCCTGGGTGCTGTCCCTCCACTCTTCAGCTCAAGGCTAGCACTTTACCACTTGAGCCACAGCACCACTTCCGGCTTTTTCTGCTTATGTGGTGCTGAGGGCCACATACATGCAAGGCAAGCACTCTACCACTAAGCCACCTTTCCAGACCCATTCTTGGTTTTCTTAAAATTATTAGACAAATGATATCTGAGCCTTATGACTTATTTTCTTTTTTAAAAATCATCTTTAGGTAATTGTAGAAAGGAACTGCCATTTAACAAGGCAGTTTTTGAGTACGATATATCTTGATCAATGTCACCCCTTCCAACATTCTCACCCATCGCTCCCCCTGCTCACTCTTCTCACTTTTCTTAATTTCATAAGACATACATTGAATTCTTGTCTGCATTCTCCCCACTTCTTCATTCATTTATCTCTTTCCCCTCGACTGCACCTCACCCCTTTGAGTACCTACTTCCTGGTGTTTCATTTTGCTGAACTTTGATTTTTTACTTTCTAAGGTATTATTCTACTTGAGCTCTTCCTTTCCTCTACCATATTTCAGTTAACACATTTGTATACACTAGCACACCTCCCAGCTTATTTACTTAGGAGTTTGTAAGCTACATCTAACTTCCACAGAGAAGGGAAAACATGGGATTTTTGCCTCTCTGGGCCTGACCTGCTTTATTTAACATATGTCCCATTATGCACCTAAGAAGGTTTCCAGAATCCTGGCTGCCAAATGTTCTTTCTTGTACTTCTCATCTGATAATTTTGGTCAAGAAGCTTTCAAATTTGTATCTTTGTAGAAAAAAAAAACACATAAAATTTTTATATTAATGGGCAATTTCATTGGATCATGTATGTAAATGGAGAGAAAGTATCTGGAGAAGACATTTCTTAGCTGGACAACGGATTAAGAGCACAATAAAAAATTATTTGTTTTACTGAAAAAGCGGTGGAGAGGTTAGTTAGTGCCATAGTTAGGAAGGAGTTCATGGATTAAAAAGTTTGGACTTTGCCAGGAGTCAGTGGCTCACACTGGTAATCCTAGCTACTCAGGAGGCTGAGATCTGAGAATCATGGTTCAAAGCCAGCCCAGGCAGGAATGTCCATGAGACTCTTATCTCCAATAAACTACCAGAAAACCAGAAGTGATGCTGTGGCTCAAGTGGTAGAGTGCTAGCCTTGAGCTGAAGAGCTGAGGGACAGTGCCCTGGCCCAGAGTTCAGGCCTCACCACAGACACACACAAAAAAGTTTAAATTTTATCCTTCCAGAAAAGGTAGAGCATAGAAAGTAATGTTATTAGAAAATTAACTCCCTATCAGTGTATGAACTAGAACTGAAGGGCCTAAGGCCAGGGACTGGACAATAAAATTAGAAGGCTTAAATAATTAAGGTATATGATAAGGAATTAAAGAAGAGATTTTCAATGATTATATTGGTAGTCTTTCAAACTTCATTCAGATGCTTTTATATGAGTTTGTTCAACTTTCACAACCTTCCACCTTTTGCTTTTGAAGGATATCCACATCAAACCAGAGCACTACAGTGAATTCATAAAAAAAGAAGACCTGGTTTATCTTACATCAGATTCACCTAATGTTCTGAAGGAGTTAGATGAATCAAAGGCCTACGTGATTGGAGGCTTAGTGGATCACAACCATCACAAGGTACTATTACGTGTGTTTGGGGATTTACTCATACTTAAAATCCTATCTCAGAGTCTGTAGAATGCTGTGGTGTATTAGACCTGTCCAGCTAAGCAAAGGCTTCCCCCCGTGGAGTTCACTTTACTTGGAGAGGTCAGCACAGTTACCATCTGTATCTCACCCAAGAGGAGTCTGAAATTAAATCTAAATTAAATTAAATCTAAAACCAGTAGTGCTCGGTGGGCAAAGCCAATGCCTAGAAATGAGCCCATAGACTTAGGTGCTATGCTGTCCTGATAAGGAGAGTCTGCTATTAACCAAGTAGTCAAGTTTCCTTCAGTTTTACATAGACAATTTTCATGAGATTTTTTTTTCCTATTCTATTTATACTTTGCTATTTTACCCCATACCCGCACTTAGATGAAAAGTGATAGAATTGCACTTTCTAAAAGAAAATAGCATTTTGTACTTGACAGCAGGCTAAATCCAAACCAGCTTTCTGAGGAAAATGATGCTTATTCCCTGTCTGAGGAAATACTGTTAGCAGAATGTATGAAGTGATTCTTTCTTCACAAGCAGGGTTGTACAGGTTGAAGGTCATTTGTGCTTTGTTTGAAAGTAAGTACTGTACCACTTGAATCATGCCCCCATGTCTCCAGTTTATTTTTCTGATGGGGTCTCACATTTTTACCTGGGATGGCTTGGACTGTGAGCCTCTTAATTGGGCTTCCCTTATAACTGGGATAACAAACATTAACTACCACACCCTACTTATTGGTTGCTAGGGTCTTGCTAACTTTTTGCTCTACCTGGCCTTGAACTTCAATCCTCCTGTTCTTTGATTCCCAAGTAGGTGGGATTACAGGTTTGTTCCACCAAACTTTGTGGGGGTTTTGGTTGTTTTTTTCTTTTGTTTTGTTTTTAACATTCACTGTAAAAGTGTTTGCATTTCTTTCAGAACTTGGTTTGAATATTTTAAACTGAGAGAAAAGCTATAGGGCATGGTGAGAAGATACCATAATCAGAAGACAAGTGAAACTGCATATCCTTGGAGGAGCTTTGTAAACGGGCTGGGATGATCATTTCTTTTGTGTCCTGTTAGTAAATTGAAGTTAAAACAAATGCTATGAAATAACATTCTAGTTAATTGTCAAGAAAATGTTCCCACATTAAGAGTCACTAACACACACAAACACACACACACACACACACACACACACACACACACACACACTACCCTCTTCAGATAATCATTCCTACACTAACTCTTCTTTAAAAATTATCTTCTACTGTCATATACAGTAAAAATAATTTGGTGTTGTGCTCTAAGTCTCAGTGCATTTGTTTTAGGGATTCACATACAAACAAGCATCAGATTATGGGATTGACCATGCACAGCTCCCCCTTGGACATTTTGTGAAGATGAACAGTCGGAAGGTTTTGGCAGTCAATCATGGTAAGCTAGACAGAAGCTCCAAAAATCCTGAACCTCGGGAAACATGGTGGGAAAGAACATCACATTTATCACTTGAACAAATAGAAAATATTATACCTTCCCGGAGAAACCAATTTATATAAAGAGTAATCATTTGTATTCTGTTTAAACACTAGAAATAATAATGCATACTTTAAAACACTTTGAAAATGTTTAGAAGAATAAAAACAATCTCACGACTCCTAGATACTTTGTATTAACTCTTTGGTGCGCTTCCTTCCATTTCTTTCTTGTGCTAATATATTTGTATTCTCAGTTTTGACCACTATTATTAATCTAGTATATTGCCCCACTTCCCTGCTTATATTTTTCCATATCATTGAATACTTTTTAGCTGCTATGTAATATTCTATTACGTGAATGTATAATAACCACTCTTCTATTGCTGAATTTATTTTTCTTTTTGCTGTCATGAATAACCTTATGATCACTTTGTTTTTGTTTACCAGGAGTTTTAAGCAAATTTAGTCAATTCACAGCTACTTATTGAAACCTAAATACTTCCTATTGCAAATTTTAGGGAATTCTAGAAATGATAATTTTTTATTATTAAGTAGTTATACACAGAGGTTACAATTCCATAAGTCAGGTTATGAGTCCAGTGCTCTTGAAGAACGTATAAAACTTTTGATATATAATGAAAATTACTTTCCTATGAAGTAATCCAAAATCTCTTTCAGTAGTGTGTTGAGATAAGTGACAGACAGCATTGATCATCTTTGCTCCTAATGTATAAAGAACCAAAAATAAACAGGAGGAAGCTTTGGAGCAAGAAGCTCCGAAGAGTGAGTGGAAAGCAGGAAATTTAGATGGATGCTATTTATTCTCTAGTTATATATCAGTACTTAAAGAAATGGAAGGGATAAAATAGGAAGGAAGGTAAAGCAGTCCCCTGTTTATTGGTTGTATTTGATAATGGATGCAGCTAAGTTTCTGTGTGTTTCAGAGGGGATGGAGGAGAAGCTGGGGAGGAGGGGACCTGCTTCAGAACCTTGGGACACATTGCCCTGGTTGCCAATGGGAGGGAGGGCGGGCATATAGCTACCATGACAGGCTTACACTCTTAGTACAAAGAATGTATTATAAGAGTATGTGACATTGAGATGAACTTGAAGTTTGTCTTTGACGCAGTATTTGAAATTATTCTGGAATACCTGGAAACAAGAGACTGGCAAGAAGCCTTTTTTACCATCTTACCTCAAAGAAAAGGAGCTGTTCCCACAGATCAAGCCTGTGAACATTCTTCCCATGGCAAGCAGTCTCCTGGGGCTGAAGGCAGAGCCAACAGTGATTCCAATGAGGGGGTCAATAGCAGACTTGAGCCCAGCTCTGAGCACATGGAAGCAAAGCAGGACAAGGAGAAGAGCACGGAGTCTTGAGTGGCCGCGGCGCGCACTAATATTCCATGTTCTCTCCTGACCTATGGAAAAGCTAGGAAGTAAAATACTCAGATTGGAAGAAAGCTTTGTTTTCTCTCATTTCCTTTGTTAAGTTAAAAAGAAAACAATTAAAGGTAAACGGCAACATAAGAAATTTTTGCTTTTGCATAACATTTTGAAGGTGATTTTTTTAAATTGAATTTTAAGCTTTCAGTAAGAGTGTGAGTTTATTTTATTAATATACCCTCAAATCTTTCATTTGCTGGAATTAATCTTCAAGATGTGCCTTCTGACTTTTTGGGTTTTATTGTTTTATGTTCATGTCGGTGTCTTTCTGATCTGTCACCTACTTATTGTTGGAGGCAGACATCTGTGTTGTCAGTCCACTAGCATGTTGAATATGGGAGGTCATCTACCCTGTATTTTCAGCTTTGCTATTCATTTGAGTTACTTCAAAGGTATTTAGTAGTTCTAGAAGAAATAATAGTTCATTAGAGTCTGTTGTTTACCTCTTTGGACTATAGAGCCCAACCCTGTTCCCCTTTGTGATGGCATGTTCATGGATTTGCAGCAATCATGAAAGCATGGAAAACCTTTTATCTGTTTTCCTCTTTTTTATAATAGTAATTCATGGCTCATACCTATAATCCTAACTATTCAAGAGGCTGAGATCTAAGGATTGAAGTTTGAAGCCAGCTCAGGCAAGAAAACTCCATGAGACTTTTATCTCCAATTAGCCACCAATGGAACTATGGCTCAAGCGGTAGAGTACTAGCCTTGAGCAGAAATGCTCAGGAACTGTCAGGCCCTGAATCCAAAACCCATGACAAAAAAAAGAAAATTAAAAATACACACACACACACACACAAACATATATTCACTTTTCAGTTACAAAATTAAATTTTTGCAGGCTAAATTATTTCAGAAGCTGGCTACTTTTGAAAAGTCAATTTTTCCTTTACCTTAATTTAAACAGAACATTTCTAACAGTATTTATTTCCATGTTTTTTAAATAAAACATGTATTGGTTTTAAGATGAATATTGTACATCTGCCTCCTTTAATAACATTAAGCTAAAGTAAGTCTATGTTCCATTAAGGATTAATATGCATGCATGAAAATGGTACATGTAACTATTTACATCTATCTGTCCACATCATGTGTGGTTCTCGGTTGTTAATGTATGGGAATAGAAATGATCACCCTTTTTTGTGTAATGGTTATATTGAATCCAGTGAGAGCAATTTGATTTTTATTAAGTAAAAAATCTATAACCAAACTGTTCTTTGGCATGTTGGTGAAGGAGAATGGGATGAAAGGGACCAGGTGGTCTTTTCTAAATAGCAATCATAGAGAAGTGACGTGTATGTGGTGTGATTGTTCTTTGGCTAAAGTTCAGGGGCCTTTGCTGAGTTTTCACAGCATAAGTTTCTGTTCTTTTCTCTCATTTTGTAATATGTGAAAATTCTATGTAAGCAATTATGTAATATGCATTATATATATTGTATAGGAACTCCTTTATGTGTGGTTGAATTTCATGTGGACTCTCACTATCTCTTTTGTTGCTTTATTCTTAATAATTATGTGGTCCTCCATATTAAAGCCTATACACAAGGCATGTAAATAAAGAAAAGCCTTACAACTGGGAAAAAAAAACAGTTATCTGGAAGTCATAATTTTCCAAAGTTCAGCTATTTCAAATTAATCTGGTTTACTGTATGAAATAAACCTTTTACTTAAATGATCTGCCATAGCATAGCACAATTTTAATTATGAAAGGTAAACAAAAATTACAGGTACAAACCATGTCGTTTAGCTTTCCTTAATTATAAAAGCCTTATGTTAGTTTTGTAGGTGTGCTGTAAACCCCACCACAAAGTGGGTGGATTAAAGCAACAAACTCATTCTCCCAGCCCTAGTTGAAGGTCCAGAACTGAGGGTTGGTAAGGCCTTGCCCCCTCCCAGCGCTGGGGAAGGCCCCTCCCACCTTTTAGTACTAGGCATTACCAGCGATCCTGGCGTGCCTTGGCTTTCTATTGGATCACCCAAATCTTCTCTGTTGTCACATTTCTCCTGTGTTGTGCCCCCCCAAATTTCCCTTCATTAGGAAAGCAGCCTTGAACTAGGTTTACCATAATTCAGTGTGATCTCTGCTTGACTACATCCACAAAGCCTCTATTCTCAAAGAATGTCAAGTTTCATGGCTCCCAGATGCTAGGATTCCATGTATCTTTCATGGAAGAACCCAGCTCTATATCCACTACCAGCCCATACCTTATCTAGGATACTGGTGGTGATTATCACTTTGTTTGAAAATAACTTATTTTCTGAAGTATTTAATAATTGTTTTTTTTAAAACAATATGCTTTTTCTTATTTTAATGTGTTATTTTTCACAACTTGTTTATTTAAATAACGCTATTAAAACAAGTTAATATTAACTCACTTGTATTAGAATATAATAAAGCTAAGGAATACTTTCCATGCAGCAAAAGATTACCTGTATGCCAGGTACTAGTGCCTCACACCTGTAATCTTAGCTACTTAAGAGACTGACATCCAGCCTAGGCAGGAAAGTCCATGAGACTTATCTCCAATTGACTTATCTCCAATTAACCACCATAAAGCCAGAAGTGAAGCCATGGTTCAAGTAATAGACTGGTAGCCTTGAGCAAAAAGCTTGGAGACAGTGCCCAGGACTGATAAAGAATATGCGTTTTCTGAAATACTAGGACTCCTTTCATCATTTAATTTATTCCTTCTTTCTCTCACTTCTCTTTACCCTCTTTCTACCCATCCTTCCCTTATTTCTTCTTTCCACCCTTCCTTCCCTCCCTCCCTCCCTTCCTTTCCACTAAAGCTTGAACTCAGGTTTTTTTGCTTTCTAGGCATATGCTCTACCACTGGTGGAGGCAAACTTCCAGCCCTTTTTCCTTTGGTTGTTTTTGAGATTGGGTCTCACTTTTTGCTCAGGGCCAGCCTGGACTGTGGCTCTCCTATTTACATTTCTCTCTGTAGCCAAGATGACAAGCATTGCCACCATGACCAACTTTTTCTTTTGAGAGAGCTTCTTATGAACATTTTTGCCTGGGCAGGCACGCAGCCATGATCCTCACAATCTCAGCCTCACAAGTAGCTAGAGTTATAAATGTTTCTCATGGGTGCCCAGCTTCCCCGTTTAATTTCTTTAACAGCTCTCACTAGCCTTCATAAACCAAGCTTATTCCTGAGAAGCAAGTTTCATTCTGATTCCCTAGAGATCAGTGAAAACATTCATGATGAACAAAAAGGCAGAGGAGGGCAATTCTACAGAATTAAGAGGCAAAGGCAGGGGATAGGTGAGAACTTTTCTACAATAGCTCAACAAAACACTGAGATTGCAAAAATCAGCTCAAAGCAACATATTCCAATGATGGGTTATCTGTCCAGTATCAAAGCTTGATGTGTTTGTGTTAATACTAACTGTTCCAGATAGACAACAGTATTTGAACAAACCTATTTCTCTTACACATAGTATTAAAATTGATGACAAATAGAAATATTGTCTTCATTAACATTTATTTGTAGCATTGTATTCAGGTGTTGTGAGATTTACATGTGCCACTATTAAGAAGACCAGACCATTTGAATCTTTCAGAAATTAACCTGAAGTTGCAAACATTGTGAAAAGGTTAGCCTGGTGTACAACAACTTCTACTTCTGGCTTACGAAAGGATAAAAACCTCTCTGAGAACAGAAAGTGTTATCTTGCTGTGTACCCCTTGCTTTTCCTGTTTGGCTTTCCTGAGTATTGGACCTGAGAGGAGACTTTGACTGGTTGAAATATTCTGTCACGGGGATTTTCGTCGTGTTTCTTCTTAAAAATAATGGCTGCTTGTGCTCAGCTCCTAAAACAAAAATAAGTCTGAATAAGACCATAATTGGACATTAAATAAATTTGCCTTATTTTAGTAACAAATGATACCGAAAAGGCTATGTGAAATTTAAGTAATCAGAAACACTCAAAATTCGTAAAATAATTATTCTTGTCTTTGTTTCTTACTATGGGCTCGTCTTTAATGCATTTTTTGTTCTCTAACATGCAGGGTAGGTTCTTTCACTTAGAAGCAGACTTGATTTTGGTAAAGGTGGTTTACACTTGGTGACAAGTACAAGTATAGTGGTTGGGCAAAGAGTTAATCAGTAAGAGAAAGGAGAGAGATGCAGTCAGTTCTGACTGATAAAATCAGCACATAGACAAGCAGGCTAAAACAAATTATTGTCCTAAAAGACATTTTCTGAAGCCTGCAATAGGTGCTCTCAAATAGAAATATTGGAATAGGATTGCAGAAGATGCTGAAGATCAACAGTGGGAGAAAAGGAATGTGATTTGGAGGAATACTATACAATTTCCAGGTATGCAGTCAGAGAACAATATATATGGAGCCTACAGGTAAAATCTAAAATTGAATAGAAACTATCACTATCATAGTGTTATAGTCCTGAGATAAGGAATATGGCAGAGGAGGCAATAAACTATCCTTGAAGTCAGAGAAAAGCTGTGCTTTCAAACTTCTCTACTGCACTTACTAATGGCTGTTAGCACACTGAGCTGCTTTTTGTTTAGTTTTAGTTTGATATCCTTCAGTGGAAACTGCTCAGGCCCAGAGTGAGCCCAAGGAGCTCTGATGACCATATAATAGCTAGTGTAAAGGCAACCTGGAGAAACAGGACTGAGCTTTACTTGAGGCTTGTAGATACACTTGTTGCCCTTCCATCATTATTGCTGTGTTTGTTTTAAAACTAGACGCTAGAATTCTTCACTTATGCCATTTGGAACCAATGGAGTCCCTTCCACCTCTGTTGACTCTCTGATCTAAACTGTAGGCCTTTCGTGGGGGGCACACAAGGAAGTTTTCTATTTCAGCTGTCTCCCAGGGCACCTGCTTATAGCAGACTGCCATTTTACTCTTCTCTCAGATCAATTTTGTTTCCAGGGAAATCATGCAACTCGGGACCATTAAGCTGTGAAGGACCAAATTTCTTCAACCATTCCCCTTTGGAAGGCCAGTGCAGAGGTTTCCTTTCCACTGACTTTGTGTATCTACCTGTAGTTCCCACTGTTCTCTTGTCTCACTTCTCCAAGAGTCTTTTGTCTGTGTTGAGGTACCTTACCATTCCAAAGAATAGTAAAGTATGTTACATTCATCGCTATGAGAAATTTGTCCATTTCCGTCCTTGATTAGCTGAGCAAGGAATTGCTATCACATTTTACTGTTTTTCTTCTAAAACCTCAGTTCTTGGCCCTTAAAGAGTTACTTACTGGATTCCTTATACTGACTCAGTAATTATCACAAACTGTACTTAACCTTTCAAAACTTCCTTATTTTCTTCAGATCCTTGACTTGACACTCTAAACCAATTGGAGAAAGGAAAATATGAATTTCACAGATAGAAATTAGATTACAAGCTCAGTGTATGTTTATCATAAATATGCTGATTCAACTCTGTTTCTTAACGCAGTCAGTATTAAGTTTACTTCCTAGTGAGAAGTTCCTTTCTATACTTATCCTTTGAAAAAAATATCTACTAGTTGTATCATATATTGGTCACAGAGATAGAAAAACTAACCCTTACTATCCTACTTTTTGGCTTTATGGAAACACAAATTACAACATGAAATCCTTCTTTGTCTTAATTATTTTTGAAGTGGCATTGTTTTTTAACATTCATTTTCTCTGACATATTTTATCCAACTTTTAATTTTAGACGATACATTTTCTCCCCCAGCTTACAACACATTGTCTTAATGTGATCTTACATGTAAATATACATGCTGCTTCTAGAATTACAATGACATGATTTAAAACATTTTCATTCTGAAATAATTTTCATGTCCCTAATATACGTTCTCTGCTAGAAGCTCTCCCCAAATTAAAGCAATTTACTTTTATCTCTGTTGTTCCACAGGGGGAAAAAAAAGTCATAGTGTTGTGATATGCACTTAACAAAATATACTTCATGACAACAATGTAGATTTCATTTCCTATATGGTTTCTACTCTAAGTTAAACTAAAACAATGCCTGTATACATTTTTTTTTCAAATTTCTAGGCATTTACTCTTGCTTTGCCCTTTGTGGAAAGAGAACTTTCCTCAAAGGAAGTTATTGAATTAAAAAGAATTGCTCCTGACAACATTTTCTGAACAGTAGAACTGAGAACAGTGATTATATTTAGGAAAAAGAAAACATATGCATAATAGAATCATTGACTGAGTAGAGTTCAGACTTAAAACCTAGTATTTTAGGTTTCGTTTGGTTGGTTTTTTCAATTCCAGTCTTCGTGTACTAGTGGGTGCTAGGTGGCAGGTGCATGCAATTACCTAGGTGTTTGATGGCTTTCCTCAGCTCCCATGGGTGTTGTAGATTTTGCAGCTGAATTCTGCAGTGATTTGACACTGGGAGTTGATTTAGCAACTGCGGGTGACTTCTCCCGATCTGCTACTGGTTCTGCTGAGGCGCTTCTTCTGTGACCATCAGTCAAGAAGTTTATCTCAGCCAGCTCAGAGTGAACCAAAGCAGACACCCACTCTTTTTCTGATTAGAAAAGAAAAGAAGAGTTGGTGGTTACAATGACCATGTGGGCTGGAACACACAGGATTCGTTTTTTTTATCTAGTATGGTTAATATGAAAGGCTGGCAGTCTGGTTTCTGGGTAAGCATTTCTGTGTGAGTACATATTTCTGTAGAAAATTTGTTTCATTCCAGCCTGCTTTCTGTGAACCTGTGGTACAGCAGTGTTCAGGTCAGGTGAATCACTGAAATACTTGACCTTGAATGCCAGTGAGATCATTTAAAAGTACTAAGTACAAAAGCCAAATAAAGCTAGTTATACCACATACGGGTATGTGTACAAACTATCCCATTAAAATTGACTTCATTGTTAAATAAATACAGGGAGAAGGGAGGGGGATAAATTTGATCAAAGTGCATTATGTACGAGCAAGCTTAGAAATACTAATGCAAACCCTTTGTACAATAAATTTATACTAAGATATTAAAAAGAAGCCACAGTGACAAATATGTCTAGAAATATCTAGAAATCCCAGCTACTCAGGAGCTTGAGATCTAGAGGATTACAGATAAAAGGTAGCATGAGCAGAAAAGTCTATGAGACTCCATTTTTAATTGACCAGCCAAAAGGCAAATGGCTCAAGTGGTAGAGCACCAGCTGTGAGCAAGCAGGCTGAGCTGGAGTCAGCCACCCTGTGTTCAAGCCCTAACAACAAGAGAGAAGGAAGGAGGAAAGAAGGAAGGAGGGAAAGAAGGAAGGAAGGAAAGAAGGAAGAGAGGGAGGGAGGGAGGGAGGGAGGACCAATGAACTGAAATGGTGTCTATAGTAGTTTGGTGATTATTCCTGTTTTTTCTTGTCATTTATTGTTTCCGGTTCACCTGTCCTTTTCTCCCAATAAACTGTGTGTGTGTGTGTGTGTGTGTGTGTGTGTGTGTGTGTGTGTGTGTGTGCACAAACATACACACACGTAATGGGATTTAACTCAGAGCCACACTTACTGACCTGCTCATGGCTGGTGCCCTACTACTGAGCTACACCCCCAATCTGGCTTTCTTCTGGTTACTGTGGAAATGGAATCTTGTCATCTTTTTTGGGGGGGGCCTGGTATTTAAACTATGGTCTTCCTAGTATCAACCTCTTGAGTAGCTAAGATTACAAGGCATGAGCCACCAGTGCCTAGGTCCAACAATAAGTCTTTCTTTCTTGTGTGGCTTATTGAATGTAATATTCTTACAAAGAATATTAAGAATATTATTAATATATATAGTATAATATTAAAAAGATTAAAGAGATCCTGGGATAAGGTACTATTTCAAAATTTTCCCTATTTTAAAACATTAACCTATTCCTAACACACTAGTACTTATGCTGATTACTGCAAAGATTCTCAGACCAGCATTAATCATCAACAGCATCTGGGAGCCCATTAGGAATGTAAGTTCTCAGAGGGGTTCCCTCAGTGTGATGATCAGCTAGGCTGGCATAAGTTCCATTTACGGTTGCCCTGCTTTAGAATAGTAGTCATTTTTATGGGACCAACAGGGGCCCAAAGGAAGCTATGGAATGACTGAGGTGATTTAGTTAAAATTGTAGAGCTGCCAAGATCTGAAACTTGCTGAGTGTTGATGGCTCATTGCCTGTGATCCTAGCTACTCAAAAGGTTGATTGCTGAGGATCACGATTGGAAAACATGGGCAGGCAAGTCTATGAGACTCATTTCCAATTAACACCCCCCCCAAAAAAAAACCGCCCGAAGTGGAGTTGCTGTTCAAGTGGTAGAGCACTAGCTTTGAGCACAAAAGCTCAGGGTCAGCACCCAGGCCCTGAGCCCGAGCCCCAGGACTGGCCCAAAAGGATTCAGGGTTCACAGCAGGCCAAAGGACCTACAGTGAGACCTCTTGAGTGTGTGCATCGTGAAGGAGATGCACAGACCAGGCGAGTTCAGTTTGAGGCATGTTCTGTTTTGTGTCCACTGCATGAGGAGCATTTACCTAGGTGGATATATACAAGGCTGCAATGATTCTGGTACTGACAGGCAAACTTCCAATTGAGACTATTCCCATATGGGGACAATAACTTGAGCACAGGACTTGCAAAGGCATATTGTAACTCACCTTTTGTACTTGCATGAAGCAGCCACTCTAGAACTTCTCCTAGAGAGTCAGTATGTAAAATTTCACAGAGCTTTGCCAGGATCTGACAGAGAGCACATGAGGGTTCCATAGTGAGAAAGCAATGTTAGAAGATTTCCTTTGTCTTCATCCAGGACCTCACCTCCCCCAAATGGCATTCTAGTCCATCCTCGATGCTCCATTATGTCCACTGGGATTTCACTTTGTGAGCCAGATTTCTAACAGTACACAGTGAAGGGGCAGAAGTATAGTGCAGGTTAGGCAATGGTGTGCTTCTTCTGTGTCTGTTTAATCTCAGAATCTTCTGGAACAAATGATTCACTTGTTTTAGGGAAATGGATCTTTTATGGTTGCACTGTGGAGTTGTAATGGGAATCTGCTAATCACAGAGCTGGCCCAGAGAACTGGGTATTTTCATTGTACCTTTGTAATGGTTAAATCTCTTTAGTCCTCGGTTTTTTTAAAAAATCTGGAGCTGTCAGCTAAAGTGTGACAGAAGAGCTAAGAATACAATAGAGTTATTCCTTAAAAAAGAAAAAAGACTGTGAACTAGATGTGGTGGTGCATGCCTGTAATTCTAGCACCTAGAAGAACGGGATAAGAGAATAGTGAGTTCAAGGCCAGTCTGGCCTACAGAAAGAGACTCTGTCTCCAAAAGCATCAACAGTACCCAAGCTATTAAATAAGCACAGGTAAAGAAGTTTCTGGTTTGAGCTCTCATTGTGTCTGTTGTTTGAATGCATAGCTACCCTTTATATCTAGCTACATACTTCTACTTAATTATATTATGCATACTTTGACCTTGAACTAAAACTGAAAAAATAATATTTGTTTTGGATTCCCCATATCATCATAGTTAGCAAAAATTCACAGCAGTCTACCAAGGAGACTTCTAGAACTGAACCTGTTTTCAATCTCAAACAAAGGGTTATCAGCAAAGATTTTGAGGATGCTGCCTTTGGTACCTACCATAAACTTTATCCTCCTGTCATTTTTCTCTTGGTAGGACTTTTCTGTGTATACCCAAATCCCTCAGAATAGTTACTGAACATGAATTCTGAGTGGTTTTCCTGAAGTTAGTTAATAAGGGGTCAGAATAAGGGGTCACTGTCAATCTCTAGTTTTATTGGTACAATTCTATAATGACAAGCGAGTGTGGTCTAGGGACAATGCCAAATTAACAGATACGAGAACTGAGGTTCCAATGACACACGTATTAGAAGCCAGTATATTTTCACAGATCATTAAGGGTTTTAAAAATAGTGTGGTCTATTTACCTTGCATAGTTTTTATCGCTCTGCCTTTTAATTTACTCATTAGCATTTCTGCAGGGTGAAATTTGCTGCTGAGCACTATTATAAATATTCTGTGAATGTTCTGTTTTTCAAATCTAGTATTTCCTTTAGGTCCTCTTTTTTAACAATTTTGTTTTATGAGATTTCCCATCTGTTTACTCATGCTCATTTTTTAAAGTATTTTTCAGCAGGCTTTCCTGCTAATTTCAACCTGCATGTCATGTCAATGTCTGTTAATGTTAATTCATTTGTTTTCTCCTCTTCTTGGTTAGAGAGTCCTGTTTCTTACATGTCTAGTGACTTTTAGGAATGTGCTTTGTTTATGCACATTGTAGAGTGTATATTTTCCTTTTTTCCTTTATACAGTGTTAAATTCTGGAAAGTGGTTAATATGTTAGCAAGTGAGTTTTATTTGTTTAAAGTTTACCTTAAGTTTTAGGAGGCTGAATTTAGAATAGTACCAACAATAGGGTTTACTAACACTGTTTTTGAGTTGTGTCTTTTCTAGTTTCCTGTTGTATTAAGCAGGTATCTTTCCTGGAATGTATGAATTCCAGCAACCCTGAGCTTTGTTGTCATTGTCTTCCACTAACTTTCTCTTGTCAGGTATCAGAATCTCACCTTGTTGACATAAATCTTAATCCTGGGCCTGAGTCTCAATGGGATCCTGCTCAGATCCCTTGAGCTCATTATCCACATCAGTTACTCTTCTTTAGTATCCTTGCAAATTTCAGTCACTTCAGCACCCTCAAACTCTAAACTCTTGACTCTGCATCTAGGAAAGTTACTGTTGTGTGTTTGGGCTCCATTTCCCTGCAATATGATTAGAAATGCACCCCAGACCTGCATGTGAGTTGAATATGAAAATTACCCAATTATTCCTCAGCTCCCAATGATCATGAATCTCTGTTATCTACTGCACAATAAAACAGTTGATATCTGTTTCCCATTTATATAATCTATTATTTTGTGACGAGAGTCACTCATCCCTCTTTCTTCCCCCCACCCCCATATATACCTAGTGATATGCTTGTTTATTGTTGCATTCTATGGGGTTTTGTTGGTATGTTCGTGCTGTGCCCAAGTTATAGCTTTAGTAAACCTTGCCTCTTACTTTTATCTCCTGATCCAGATAGTTTGGTATGCAAACAGTATTCTCCTTGATGTGAGCTTTGGTTCTCGGAACCTCTGAAAAGCAAGATCCAGCAGTAGAGGATGCCTTTGAAGGTGTCTTTTTGGCCTTAATTTCTGCCTGAATCAAAGATATAATATAATCAGTATGTAGTTTTCAATGTAGCCATTTAATAAGGGAGATCATATAAGCCCATGACCTTGCCACCCTAAATGTACCAGATCTCATCTGATCTCATCCTGGTTATTACCAGGATGAAGAGATCCAGAGAAGAAAAAAAGAAATCATGTAAAGCCCTTGCATTAAACATCAAGATAATAATTTTGAAAGATGTAACATGCAACATTTATTTATATTACAGTTCTAGTCAACAACCAACTCCTAAAATGTAAGATTTGCTGTTGCGTGGGGAAGATTTCTTTCAGATGGCCAGTAAAAGACAACGGAGAGATTTTGTGCTTTTTTTTTTTCTGTAATAAGAACTGCTGCTTCCTTGCTCAGTGGCAGCTAAGAAAGTTAGGAAGACAAACTAAACTCCCTTAATTAGCTTAGAGAAGGAAATAGAAGGGGCTGGGAAGGTGGCTCAGTGGTAGAGCGCTTGCCTTGCATGCCTGAGGCTCTGGGTTTGATTCCTCAGCACCACATAAGCAAAAAGAAAAAAAGCCAGAAGTGGCGCTATGGCTCAAGTGGTAGAGAAGGAAATAGAAAAGCTATGTTCTTGTTCTGATGGTAAATGTACTGTTTGCAATTTAAACAACAACAGCAAAGTAGACTGTGTGATCTTTGAATCCAGGAAGAATTTTAAAAAGCCTTATATCTGTGTCTGTTCCAGACAAGGCTCTTTAATAACCTTTAAATGTGACTGATAAAGACACACATAAGCTAGTGATTTAAGCAGTCAACAGCTTGGGACTATGGTGACTAGAGTTGATAGAACATTTGACTGTTGATATTTCTTAAAAATAAAGCAGAATTGTATTGAGCATTCTGATTTTTAAAGGTTATTATACTGATTTATGCAAATGATAGTAGTATATGATTTTTAAAGTTTATTATGCTGATTTTTGCAAGGGATAGTAATGTATATTCAGCCTTGTGAGTAGCTAGGATTGCAGGCATGAGTCTTCAGTACCGAGTGGCTTGAACTGTTGATACTCAGGGATACATTTTTAAATAATCCTGCTAAATTGAAGAAATAAAAATTTAAAAGGAAACTCACTATACAATTTCATTTGCATAAATTTTGCTTTTGTCTTTATTTTTTGCCAGTCCTGGGGCTTGAACTCAGGGCCTGGACATTATTCCTGAGCTTCTTTTGCTCAAGGCTAGCACTCTACCATTTGAGCCACAGTACCACTTCAGGCTTTTTCTGTTTATGTGGTACTGCAGAATCAAACCCAGGGCTTCATATATGCTGGGCAAGCACTCTACCACTAAGCCACATTCCTAGCTAATCATTAAAGCTATAAAGAAGGAGAACATTTGCCTTTGAGAGGACCAGAGCCAAGAGGAAACTTTTGAAGCTGATTAATGTGTGCCTTTTCTGGCTTTGAGTGTCAGGGTGTGTATGTATTTATCAAAACCCCTTAAATCATGTATTTTGTATCATTTTAATTAATTGTAATAAAGCCATAAAATATTGTGAAACATGGTGACTTTTCAGAAACATATGCAAAAGAGAGGAAACGATAGATGTTGAACTAAATATGTACATGCCATATCTTTACCTTTTTAATTACTAATGGATTCATACTGGAAGTCATGAAGCACTCATTGGTTTTTCTACAAGGCTCTGAAATGAAATTGGAGAGAAGGATGCTTATAATGAACTGAAAAAGAATTTCGATCATGTGATATATGTGCCAGTTGCTGAAACAGATAATAGTGATTTTTAGTTTAAACTAAGGTCAACGTGGGGATGTGCTTTATTAACAGCACATGTAATTCATTTAATTAAATTTTAAGTACTTATTTTAATCCACCTTTTTTTTGTTAAATTGACCGAGTGTCAACCTTGGGTGAAAAATCTACGCAAGAATGTGACTGATATAAGAAAAATCAAATAATAAAAAAGAAAACGCAAAAACAAGAGTCTCATGGGGAATATGTAAGCATTCATTTTCCTCTCTGCCAGATGTAGTTCAATTTTAGCTAACCTTTAATCTGGTATCTCTTAATTTGTTTTTACATGAATTAGAAACTACTATCATATCCAATATATCTTGGACACAACAATGACGGTAATAATATTTATTGATAGTTAATATATATTTAAGGATATTAAATATGTTAAGTATAAATTAATAAATTCAAATTTAATGATATTACGCTACTGAATTGTGTGTAGAAGAGTGAAACTTTTCTGTGGAGGATAACGTATTACATGCTGAGAAAAATGTCACAGCTATTTAACAATTGCTGCCACTATTTTAGCAATCATATCCATTTGACCCCATAGGAACAGAGGAAGCCTAAGGAAATGGCCCATCCAGAGAGAAGCACTCACCAGAATGAGGCCGGGGGGGCAGTTTGACACTGTGTGGGGTTGGTGTCATTCTTCGGACAAAACTCTGGGCACTCCTGTTGCTGGAACACTCCCCTGTGGGGCTGGGTGGGTAACTGCATTTGGAGGTCGGTGTCTCGTTTTTCTCTAAGTTGTTATTCTGGCCAGTATAGCACAGTGTTCTGAACATGCTCTCGTCATCATTCACAGTACAGATTGGAATGTTATTCAAACCTAGAGATGAGTTAGGATGAAAAGGATCAAATAGCTAGCTTGTTTTTAGTAGGCTTTCTTGGAATGATCAACCATTTCCCAACCAAATATTGTTAAGTGTGCATAAAGTTGGACATTCTTTGGAAAGCAGTGTAGCAGTATATGCACCCTTAAAGTCTTGAGCTGTTTTGTCAGCCTTGAAATCCAGACCCACAGCTTTGATCCTGGTCTACAAGTCAAACCAAGTAGACGCTCCTGAATCCCAGGTAGACATCTCACTGCTCAAGTCTTGATAGTGACAAATGGACTTCAGGTTTAGATTTTTGAAAGCATTTAAAATGCTGCCATGTTATAAGATCTTATAAGAGAGGTACCCTGAATCTTTGTTTTTGTGAACAGACAATAAAAGGCTATTTGAGGTAGGACTGGAAAGAAGAAAAAGAATGAAAGAGAAGGAGGGAGAGAAGGAGGAAGGGAGGGAAGGAGACTAGGGAGGGAGACGGGAAAGGAAAGGAATGAAAGGGAAGAGAGGGAGGAAGGGAAAGGAATGAAAGGGAAGGAAGGAAGGAAAGAAGGAAGGAAGGAAGGAAGGAAGGAAGGAAGGAAGGAAGGAAGGAAGGAAGGAAGGAAGGAACGGAGGGAGGGATCAGACACAGGAAAGGGTTTGATACATGTTCAAGGAACTTGGAGAAGTCCAGTGTGGCATGTGTTGGTGGCAATCAGGTTGAAGTTACATGATGAGTCGTGAACACAGAAGCCCCATCACAAAGAACATACGAGCTAATTTCAAAATAAACAGCCCTATCCTCAATGCATGGGAAGCCTCATCAGGATTTTTATTTAAGAGGATATTTGAAGTCAAGTTTTTATTTTAGGAGGAGCATTCTTGTTCTATGGAGGATGGGCGGCTGCAAGTGGACAAGAATGGAAATAGAATGGCTAGGAAGCTACAGACCCCAAAAGTAGGAATCAGAGACGAAGATAATAATGAGCAGGAATGGGTTATGACAATGGCCGTAGAGATAAATGCTTTAGTGTGCAAGAAAAGGTAACAAGTCAAGTACTTCAAGAGGAAAAGAGAGAAATGAAGGAGACAAGAGCCAATTTAGATTTATAGCACCTTTAATTCATCAGTGTAAAGTAGTTGGGGAGAGAGAAAAGCATGCTTCAGAAGAAAGATGAAGAATATTGTTTTGAAGAATGATGTTCCAGGGACCCACGAAGCATTTCACTGAGCCCATAAGTAGTTGATAGAATAAAAAGATTTAAACTTGACACATCTGAAACACATGCTTGGAAATATTTGGCCTACAAATGGTATGGGAAACCTGTGAATGAATAGATTTGCCTAGGTTACTAGTGTAGATTAAAAAGAGAAAATAGATAAGGATTGATCTCTGAGGCTTCCAAGATTTACTACAGAACCAGAAAATACGTCTAGAAGGGGAAAGCCATAGAGATAGAGGGGAAAAAAAAGGCTAAGGGTTACAGAAGTTTTATTACAGATTTTTTTAAAAATCCTGGGAGGAGGGAAGATGGAAGGGAGAAAGAAGGAAGAAGAAAGGGAAGGAAGAAGAAAGGGAGCAAAGGAAGGAGAGAGAAGGCGTGCTTAGTTCTATCAAATTTCAGAAGAAAGGGATTAAACTATATAAAAGAACTTGAATAATGATATTTCTGAGCTCTGCCTAATCTTTATCTTTCTTTCCTTTATTAGTTGCTTCCGCTTATGATTTTATTTCCTTAATTTTCTTTTTCACTTGTGTTTTGACTAGCATGTTGGATAACGGAATAGAGAGAAAGATGGCTAACACTAATAACAAATGTTATCAATGCCTTTATATATCAGTTCTCTATGGGTGACTTCTAAATGTTCATCTATAGCCCTGCTTTCCTTCCTATTTGAGAACCAGACCAAGATTTCCATGTGGAAAAGGCCATTTCCCTATAATGCCCAGTGTTTCTACACACGCAGTATAGGGACCACTGCCTGACTAGAATGGGAAGAGATGCTGTTTCTTCAACTGTTACAGCGCCTAGATCTAGAACAGGTGTTGATCTATATTAGCTATCAGATTAAGTATCTGTTGGATGAAAATGACTTCACTTTCTTCCTCTCAGCTTTCTTGTTTCATCAAAAACAAGGGGAGAGGGGGTGAAAGTATGTGTTCCTTTGATGTGTTCCTCTCCACACTCTGAACTAATCACTTATAAGAACCTTTCAATTATTTCCCTACAAACTCTCTCCAGCCTCATAGTTTGCCCTTAAATAGTGGGGATGTGTGCCCTCATTCATCTGCCATTTTCAGCAAAGGATAGCTCATTTTTATTGTAACAATGAACATTTCTTTCTTTCTTTCCTTCTTTCTTTCTTTCTTTCTTCCTTCCTTCCTTCCTTTTTTTCTTTCTTTCTTTTTTCCTGGGGGTTGAACTCGGCCTGGGAGCTGTCCCTGTGCTCTTCAGCTCAAGGCAAGTGCTCTACCACTTGAGCCACAGCGCCACTTCCGGTTTTCTGGTGGTTAATTTGAGGTAAGAGTCTCACGGACTTGCCTGCCCTGGCTGGTTTTAAACCTTGATCCTCAGATCTCAGTTTAAGATTAAGGCATGAGCCACCGGTGCCGGGCAAATCTTACTTTTTTATTGTTGTTGTTGGTCATAGGGCTTGAACTCAGGACCTAGGCACTGTCCCTGACTCTTCTGCTCCAGGTTAGTGTTCCACCACTTTGAGCTACAGTGCCACTTCCAGTTACTTGAAGATTAAGAGTTTCATGGCCTTTTGTGCTCAGGCAGGATTTGAACCACAATCTTCATGAGCTACCCAGCACCTGGCTACTTTTTTCATTCTGGTTGTTTTCTGTATGTACTTCAGAGCCTTCAGAAATCTACTTTTGAAAACATCACTCTATTTCCCTCTAGAACCCAATATAGATAGACATATGCATACTTTTAAATTCTGATCTAAAAGGAGATATTGTCACTTCGTGATGCACAAAGTGAAGGAAGGGAAGGAAGCAGAGAGAGGAAGAAAGAGAGAAGGAAGATGAGGAGGATAAAATATATGCTCCTTCAGAGGAATTTTATTCAGCCATTAGAAAGAATATTATGTCATCTGCAGGGAAATGAATGGACCTAGAACAAATCATTGTTAAATGAGGAAAGTCAAGCTCAGAGACACAAACAACTCATGTTCTCTCATATGCAGAAGAAGTTAGATCTAAAATACACCAGGACATGATCAATTATACAGGACTCTAGGCATTCACTCACAGTGAGACCAAAGGAGGCTACTATTAGGAGAGGAGCACAAAGGTGCAATGCCCATGTGCATCTGATCATACGAAATAATATTTATAGACATGAACTCCAGGAAATGGAAACAAAGGTCTGTTCTTTGTTTTTTCTTTTTGTCTTGTTTGTTTATTTATCTGTCCTTGGAAGGGTAAGCGGGAAGGCTCAGAGAAAGGAGAGACGAATAGTGAACAAATTCAGCTGTGACACTAGACACCATGTTGAAAATGAACAATGTAACTTGTGGGTGGGGATGGGAGAGGAAAATGGAAGAGAGCAAAGGGAAGGGGCAACATGGTCCCCCCCAAAAATATGTACTCATTACCTGACTTGTGTGACTGTAACCCCTCTGTACCATCCGTTATAATACCAAAGTTTAAAAAAAAAAAGTTTCTCTGCAGTTGCTACTTGGTCTGAAGCGGCTGGTGTGGCTATGCAGACTGTTCAAACACTGATACACTTAAACACCAGTGGGTCCGTTCTGCCCCCATGGCTCTACCTACTTTGACCCCTCCCCAGGCCCCTGTCCTAATAAGACCTCCACGGGCTAAGGTCTGCAAAGAAAGGCCTGCAGGTCTCCTCTTTAGCTCCTGCTCTGGCTTATGGTCCCAGCAGTAAGGGCCTATGCCTTACCAATGATTAAATACTTTGAGGATACTAGTGTGTAACTATCTGGTGCTCACTGGGGTGGGGGAGAATCGGGGGCCGGGAAGGGGATGAGACACATCCTAGGACCTGAAGCTCCTTACCTTTGATGTGACATACTCTTCTGGGATGTGGAGTGTGCCTGACCAGAAAGCAGTTTTCACTTCTAGGCGAACTGCGGCTGCCTCTGTACTCGAACTGAGGAGCAGACATGGAGGACTTGAGGTTTGAAGTCATGGTGCGATGGTTCTCCCCACTCCACTGCTGCCAAGGACGCTCTCACGATCTAACTGGACTAACCTCGCTTTCAGATGGGCTCAGGACCTGAAACCACAGCATGGCAAGTGTTCTCAGCTTCTTCACACGTTCTTCTATTGCACTGAGTTGTTTCTCTTGTCAAAGCCACAGGAGGCCATTTTGCTTTTAGACTAAAATTGGGTAAACAGTATAAAAAACATTCCCCTGTAAAACAAGGTATTTGTCATCAGGTGACAGTGGCTCATTCACGCCTATAATCCTGACTACGAAAGAGGCTGAGCTCTGGAGATCATGGTTCAAAGCCAGCCCATGCAGAAAAAAGCCATGAAACTCTTTATCTCCAATGAACCAGCAGAAAGTCACAAGTATAGCTCAAATGAGAGAGCACTAGCCTTGAGCAAAAAGTGCAGAAACTGTGCTCAGGCCCTGAGTTCAGGCCCCAGGATTGGCGCACACGCGCACACGCACGCACGCGCGCACACACACACACACACACACACACACACACAAGATAACGTAACTTTTACTTTTAATTGCACTTATGGTATTTTGGTGCCTTTTATCAACCAAAAATAAATTTATTATTTTCAATTTTGATATGACAAGTTAACATTATTGCTTTAAAATATAATACCTACAAACATGCTTTACATGAAGTTAACTTTCAATGAGGATCTTTCACATTGTATGTGAAGAAAAGTAGCACCAATGCAACCCAATTGTACACTTGCGTGTTCTTAGGGCCTACAGCACAACCTGCCCCATAATCAGTACTCAAAAGTTACTTACTATTTTCTACAGTATAAATATCTTTCACAAATAGCATATTTTATTTATAATATCACCTCCAAATTAGGCTGCTTACTTTTAAAGTTAACCCATTTGAAAAACACGTTTATTTAGCCAAGTACCAGTTGATCACGTCTTTAATACTAGCTACTCTGGAGGCTAAGCCCAGAGATTTGCAGCTGGAAGCCATCCCGAGCAGCAATGCCCATGAGACTCTAATCTCCAATTAACTACCCAAAACTCCAGAAGTGGAGTTGTAGTCAAGTGGTAGAGAGCACTAGCCTTAAGCAAAAAAAAAAAAAAAACAACCATCAGGGACAACACTCAGGCCCTGAGTTCAAGCTCCAGCACACACACACACACACACACACACACACACACACACACACATACACATTTGGACTTTGACAGAAGAAGAGGAAATTGAATTTACCATACCTAAAGTGTTGGGAAGTTATTTAATGATGAATTTAAACTTGTACCTGAGGACAGTTTGAAAAGCAGATGATTTGGCTGCCAGGAACTCAAATCTGTTGATACTCTTCCAGCCTCATCATGGGGCTAGACTGAGATTTTTGTTCATTAACAATTTGCTGAGAATTTTCAGTTGGCAAAACTAGACTGATGCCGCCACCAAAAGAAACCAGTTAGCTCCCTCCAGATCCTCTGACTCTCCAAGGAGCCTCTGTGTCTCCCTGGTTGTTAAGATACACTCACAGCTTAGCAATGCACTAACATTCCTTGGGAAGATCTGAGTTCTAGAACTTCTGTACCCTCTCTCCACACAGACTTCTGGTTATTCACAGCTTGACAAAATGATGTAGCAGCAAGTGGCCTTGCTCAGTGCGGAGCATGTGATGAATAGTAAAGAAAGAAAAGAAAGCGATACAAATCATATAGACAATTCTTCCCCACTTCTGCTTAAGGAACATGTGACATAAACCAATGTTGCAGAGGGGAAACTTGTGGGGAAAATGTTGCAAATTACTTTGATGAGCTGATCTTTATGGGTTTTTTTGTTTGTTTTTTAAACTCTCATTTCCTGCTCAGAATTGTGCCTAGACTACAATCCACTTATTTGGGGCTTGCTGTGTTGATAGGTATGCATCACCGTATCTGTTTTCCCCAGGCTGGTCTGAAACAATAATCCTCCTCATCGTAAGCCTCCCATACTACTGAACCCAGTTATAGGCAGAGAAGGGGGTCTGGTCGACGTGTCTGCCCAGACGGGCCTCAAACTGCAATCCTCCCAACCTCAGCTTCCCAAATAGGATTGCAAGCACAAATCACAAGGTTTCGTGGCTCATCATTTTTTCTTTTCAGAATAAACATGCTTCTGAACTTCTAGAAGCACTGTAGATCATTTTTATTTTCTTCATACTGCTGGAGGTTGAACACATACACATTTATAGGGTGTGAGGTGCTGTACTGATACATTGTATAAAATAATTAATATGAAATTATCCCATCTTATCCGGGTAAGCCCGAAATCCAAGGATGAGAATCTTAATAATACACACAGTAGCTCAAGTGGTAGAACACCTGTTTAACAAGTGCAAGGCCCTGAGTTCAAACCTTAGAACTCCCAAGAAAAAAGGAGAGAGATACACAGAGAAACAGAGACAAAGCCCAAGCTCTCAGACCTCCAACCTCCCAAAACTTCACATAATCCATTTCAGTTGGCTTAAGCCACTGCATTAAGTTAATTTGTTATAACAGCCATGAGAGACAAAGACATGCTCTTCTTGAATTTCCCTAAGCTGCTTCGGCATTGGGTTAAAATATTTACTCTAAATTTGTGAATGTTTTTACTCCTGAGAGGTGATGGTTTAAGTGCCACATCTGCCACTAGATGGCAGCCGCGTGCTGTAAGACACCCTGGTCCCAGGCTGGGACAGAAGAGGCAGACACTGATATAGTTGGCCACTTGGTGCTGTCAACTAAGAAATTTCAGAAGTTAAAAATCCATGAAAGCATACGCCCGGCCCTTTCAGTTAGAGACAGCTGATAACCTGCAACCCTGCCCTGGATTGTGCCACTAGGGGAAGAGATCTTTGAATACAATTTACATGGAGGATCTTCGGTTTTCTCTTTATTTAAGCTTAGCTATAAATACATATATAGTTTGTCTTAGGGTGTCAGAGTGAATGTTTTATATCTACAAAAAATGCCTTACAGACTTAAAAGTGCTCCCTTACATACTTTTTTTTAATTATTTTTATTTTATTTTATTTTATTTGTGAAGATACTGTACAGAGGGGTTACAATTACATGGGCAGGATAATGCGTACATTTCTTACCAAGCATTGCAGCCTCCTCCTTTTGTTT
>NW_012267286.1:11997640-12028625 GCF_000151885.1 Dipodomys ordii
CTGAGAAGGAGTGAGGACGTCGGGCTTCTACTCACGCCGAGTCTTGGATCCTGGGTCGTCTTTGGTCTGCAAGCTGCAGGATGAAGATGTCCGCTCCTTGTTGGTTCTTGCTGGTGTTGAGTAGAATCCGCTCGCCCGCTGCGTCTGGCTCCTTTGTCCCGGACTCTCTGTGTGAGCGCTCAGGTATGGCTGCGTTCTCCACCTCGACCCTGCCGCTGCCACCACGGCGGCTGCTGGCGAGCGCTCAGATGTGTCTTTTTGCCTTGGCTTCCCTCTCTTGTCTAACTCTCTGTCCTGTGATGGCACACTTGGTGTGATTCTCTGGGTTAGGACTGGTCACTGGAACTCTAAAACTGCTTTCTATGCGAGAGCTTGTTCAGATTCCAGCTTCTCCTCCGCCATCTTCCCGGAACTCCCTCCCTTACATTCTTATAACAGGCTATCAATGTTTAAAAGAGCAATTATCCTGGTTCTCCCAAAGGATTACTTAGGGACTTGCTTTCTAGATGACATTCAGGATTTATGGGTAGCTTTGCCCTCAGTGTTAGCTTCATACATCTTTGCGGAGTGAGTGAATGAGTGATTGAGTAGATGAATAAGTCAATGAAGCAATACCCTGAACCGGAGTGGGACTGGTAAAATGAGGGTAACTTGCCTGAGAGTTAGACTCTTCTAATTGGATAGTGAGGGAGGCGGCCAAGATCTCAGGCTGTGATTCTGAAGGGGGGGTAGGGAGCCCCAAAGTCGCAAGTAGGCAGGTCACAATGAGACCTTGGCTTCACTCAGACCTCCCAGCCGACTCTGAGACTAGACCTCGGGCCTTGCCGGTTTATTAGCCTTCCCAGGGTGCAGAGGATCAAGGAGAACCTTGTAGTCCAAATGTTACTAGCAGTTGCACAGGTGACAATCTCAGATTCCTGGTGTCTCCAGTGAAGAACTGAATGTAAACACAATCATGCTTTGGGCAAAGCCAGGATTTTAACAGTGAGAGCGAGAGAAAGTGCACAGTGAAGAGAAACAAAGGACTCAACCAGGTGGCTCAAGAGCAGACACAATAGCTAAACATTTCAGTTTGTGCGAGTGTGGGCAGTGGTCATGAAGACAGTGGGCTGATCTTAGGGAAAGGGGGAACTCATGAGATTCCTCTTGAGTTCTGGGAGGGACCACATAGAATCAAGGTTGCTATCCCAAGCTAAAGATGGCCTGAAGCACTGTCTTCCTAGGGTGCTACATGATTAATCTCTTTTCTCTACCCTTCACCTTGTCTCTTACCTGGCATATGAGGGAAAATGACCAGATCTAATATTTGGAACTTCTAGAGTTTGAGCCTGCAGTCTAAAGACTCTGATTTCCTAACAGCATGCTAAATCCTTTCATCTCAGAGATCTTATTCTCAAGAGTCTGGGTCTGACAGTGACTGTTGGGTTGAAGAAGATATTCTGATGGACTGGCCAGTACATGTAAGCAGACATCATGGTACACAGTGGCGGTGTAAGTCACTAATGATTAGAAGTGTTGGTCTGAAGGCAGGTCTGGGTTCAAGTTCCACTTGTGTCAACCTGTGTAATATTGCAGTAGTTCTTTATCAATGTCTTGATTGAGGCATCTATAACATGAGGATAATAAAAAAACACTTTAAAGTTATTTAGCTAGCATAAACTTACATAAGGCATGTAAAGCACTTAGCACTGAATCTGGCACATGATAAAACATTTAGTACACATTAACTAGCATTCATGTAATGATATCTAATAACAGCTTGGATAGGTTTTTTATTTACTTTATTTATTTTGTCAGTCATGGGGCTTGAACTCAGGACCCGGTTGCTCTACCTGAACCTTTTTACTCAAGGCTAGTGTTCTACCACTTTCAGCCCACAGCGTCACTTCTGGTTTTCTGAGTGGTTTATTGGAGATAAGAGTCTCATGGACTTTCCTGCCCAGGAAACTGAACTTCAACTGACCCACGATCCTCAGATCTCAGCCTGCTGAGTAGTTAGGATTACAGACATGCGCCACTGGCACCCAGCTTTATACTTCTTTTTTAAAATGTTGGGCAGCAGCAGAAACTACCTTGTAATCATTCAGGCCTTAAGTCCACCACCAACATCTTAGCACCTTTGCCCACAGTGGATACACCTCGAGGAATAAGTGAGTAGTTAACTGACTGGGGAAATACATGGTCATTTACACTTAACAGGTTTGTGACTTTTAGGAAATCCAGTTACACTGATTTTCTCGGGCTCTGGTTTGGCTCCGTTCTTTGCTTTCTGGATGATCCAGAAAACCTTCTCCAAGCCAGGTGACCCTCCACACTGGACAGCCAGTCTGCAGATGCTGGAGGAAAATCACACTCTCACTGTGACTTGACAGTTTAGCTCTTTTAATTGTTTAATACTATTTGTTGATCTATCCACTGGAGTTTGGCAAGAAACATGGCTGAAAAGAAATGTTGACAATGATTCACCTAGATATTTAAAGCCAAAATCCAATCACAGAGGGAAGAGAAGGGCTGGGCAGGGCAGGGCAGGACAAAAAAATTGCATAATGGGATATACTTTGGTTAAAATTATAAGCAGTTGATGTTTGTTTTGTGCCAGAGTTCACCGGGCCTGAACTCTGGGCCTGGGTGTTGTCCCTCAGCTCTTCAGCTCAAGGCTAGCGCTCTACCACTTGAGCCACAGTGCCACTTCCAGCTTTTTCTGCTTATGTGGCATTGAGGAATCTACTGAGCCATTTCCCAGCCCTCTCCACTTTTTTTTTTTAAATAAACAGTTGATTTTTAAACTGGCTGTTCCAACTCATTTACTACATTAGCTTCAATGCCAGTATTACTGTTGTCTTTGAAATAGAAGGTAGTCAGCTTTTGCTATAGAAGTTAATGTTTCCTGGGATACCCAGCCCCTGAATCTGATTGGTGAGTTGCTCTTAAAGTACTTGGGAGCCGAGTTTCTAAATATCTGGTCCTTTTCAATGCAATTATTCTCTTTCCCTTTCATTCCAGGTCATCGGCTCCTAACATTTCTCATAAAGTGTCTCTTGGAGCCCATTTTCCTGAGGCCTTGTGTTTGGTACATTCAATACCCTAGCATGCATATTTCTTCCCCCTTCCCTTGCCCACGCTTCCTAGAGAGGAGAAGGGAGTGGAGGGGGGGTTGTCATACTTCCTTTTGGCTGGACATCTCTCATCTACTTGCTCTCAGAGTGTCCGGACAAGGTAAACAAACTTGGCAGTTTAATATGATAGATACTTATTCTCTTATATTTCTAGAAGCCAGAAATCCAAACAGCGTGAGCAGGGTCAGTTCCTCTGGACCCTCAGAGATAGCGACTAGCCCATGATTCTCTAGCTTTGGGTGGTGGACTTGACTGCCACCGTTTATCTGTCTATAAGTCCTTGGCTTATACTCACCACATTCTAATCCATTTCCAGTCATCAAGGGATTATAGTAGCTTTCAGAGAAATAACCTCCCAAAACAGTTATACATTTCTATATTAACATGCAGTCCTAATATTACTCAAATATTAAATTTCACTCCCATATCCAACAGGAATGGCATTTACACAGTGTGAGCCAGCTGGTGTTTATTATGCTGGGCTGTGGATCCATTCTGATTGATAGTTGCCCAGACCTTTGAGGTTATTAAATGTTTTCAGTAGTTTAAAGCAGCCCATCATGCAGACTCTGTTTAAAAGGTATAGTGCAGCTGAGTGCCGGTGGCACACACCTGTAATCCTAGCGACTCAGGAGGCTGAGATGTGAGGATTATTGTTCAGAGCCTGCATAAGCAAAAATGTCTGTGAGACTCTTATCTCCACACTTTTAGCCACTCAAAAACTGGAAGTGGTGCTGTGGCTCAAATGATAGAACATTAGCCTTGATCACAAAGAAGCTCAGGGACAGCGCCCAGGCCCTGAGTTCAAGCTCCATAACCAGGGACAAAAGGTATAATGCTAGGATTTCCATGAAAAAAATTCTAAATAAATTGGTACTTGTGCATCACAGTCCAAACTCTAATCACAACAGGAAACACCAAGAGTGCCAGGGCGGAGCCACGGAGCAGAAAGAGCTACGTCAGCATGACAGCTGTGCTCCTGTTATCCTGGGAAGACACAGCTGGTAATCATTCACCTTGGGTCGGTGACAGAAGAAAACGGTCACGACGTGAGTGAGTTGCGAGTATATACACTTCATGAAATTATATCAACTTGTCATTGGTTGTCTCTTCGTCCTCTCTGCCACCCTTGCAAACACTCCTACAATTCACCATTCATAAGATGGTCTGGTGATTGTAGACGATTCCAATCGTCTAAGTTGATCCAAGTTTGGCATTTGGGGCGTCTCAAGGCAGTCAGAGGTTGCACCCTACAGTGCATGAAGTAAGTCATGGAGACTGTAGGATCAAGCCCAGAGGGAAAGGGTCGTTGCTGCCTCTCACATTTCCAGCCATCCACTTTCTTGTTTCACAGGTAGAAAATACCAATGTTAGTCTTACCTCTCTAATAGTTAAGAGTTCTGTCTATATGGCTAGTTGTCATTTTCTATATGGCCATTTAAGTTGAGGAGCAGCTCAGAGCGCTCATACTTGGCCACTTAACTTAAATTTTGATCCATTCCTGGATCAAGGTGATATACAGCTGTAATCCTAGCACTTGGGAGGCAAAATCAGGAGAATCAAGAGCTGAAGGCCAGCTGGCCTACAACGCAAAAACAAGCTCTTCTCAGGGCTGGAGACGACAGCTCGGTGGTAGAGTGCTACCTAGAATGGTCAAGGCGCTAGGTTCAATTCTTCAGCATGGTGAAAAATAAGAAAATCTCTTTCTTATACACGGGCCAAATTGATCTTCAGAGTTTCATTTCTAGGTCCATGCTTCCGGAAACACCATACGTTCAAGTTTCTTTTCTAAATCAACTCAGAAGACCCTCTTTGAAAGCAAAGGTTGGTCCATGTAAAGCAAATGAAAGCAGAAGTGTGGTGCTGTGCGGAGACAGAAGAGGGGGTGAGGGCTTTGCTCCTCCTCCCGGCTGGAACAAGCTCTTTGAGAGTCCCAGCCCCCCTCCCCAGGGAATGTGATGTGACATCTGCAACACAGCGGGGTCTACAGTCACATCTGGAATCCTACTCCATGCTTCCACAGAGAGGAACCCCCCCAGGAGAGCTCTGGAAATTGGTATCAAGAGCTGATCACTTCTGGACTTGACTGAATAACAGCAAGAGTTCCTTTTAGAGCCACATCAGCCTTCAGAGGCTAAGTCCCCTGCCTTCCAGTATGTACACACACACACACACACACACACACACACACACGCACACACGCCCAGCTACTCTGTGCTGTTCACCTACCCTCTGTTCTCTGCATGGTGAAGCTTCCAAGCTCAATCCCAGCACAGAGTCACTGTTGGGTCGTGGTGTCTTGAAGTCTTGATCAGCTTGTCCTCAGCCAGACAAAAGGAAAACATTGATTTTTGTTTCTGTTTTTGCTTTGGCTTTTTTTTATTTTTTTAATTTAATTTAATTTTATTTGTGAACATACTGTACAGAGGGGTTACAATTACATGAGCAGGATAATGCGTACATTTCTTACCAAGCATTGCAGCCTCCTCCTTTGTTTACCCTTCACATCCCTTCCCAGCCTCCCCCCTCCCCATGCTTTGGCTTTTTTTTTAAAGGAATATGCATGGGGATAAATCAACTTTGGAACCAGGCGCTGCTGGCTCACACCTGTAATCCTGACTACTCCGGAAGCTGAGATCTGAGGATCAAGGTTCAAAGCCTGGCAGGAAAGCTCGTGAGACACTTATCTCCAATAAACCACAAAATCAGAAATGGCGCTGTGGTTCACGTGGTAGAGCGCTAGCCTTGAGCTGAAGAGCTCAGGGACAGCTCCCAGGTCCAGAGTTCAAGCCCCACAACCGACAAAAAAAAAAAAAATCAACCTTGGCTTATTTTGTTTTTCACACTTCTTAACCTCCTTGAGTTGCAATTCTTATCCACCAGCACAGTCAAGTTGGTAAGATGTGGTAAGAGGTAGGTGTGAATGCTTCCCTGATTATGAAAACTCTCCTTAGGTTCTTTTCTTCAGCAAGCTTTGCATGCCAAAGATTTGCTGGAAGCGCCAGGCACAATCTCACATGAAAATCCCTAAGGGTTGGCCTAGTGCACGCAGAAAAGGATTAGCAGGAGCCTCTCCCACAGGGGCAACACTGCAGACCCGCCTCTGCCCGGCCGTGCCCTGCCCCAGCCCCTGCACGGCTTGGCGCCGCTGAAGAAAGCAAAGGATGCGTTTCAGCTTGCATCGGGATGTGTAGATTTCCACCTGAGTTTTCAGGGTTGGAAAGAAGACAGTTTAAAAACAAAGGCTGGAATAAAGTCTCCCCCTCCAGGCTTTGGTGTTTGCTAGGCAGAATGAAATTTTCCACATTCATTGTGATTCTGGGTGACTGGCAGCTGTGTGCCATGTAGTGACTAAAGTTGCATAACTCTATCTGCTATGCAGAATCATTCAGCAGTAAATCGAGTTCCATTCCCATTATAGGTATGGGCACTTTTCTTCCCCTCTTAATCTTAGGAATATTACCCTAATCATTTCTACTTTTCTTTTTGTCAGTCATGGAGCCTGAACTCTGGGCCTGGGTGCTGTCCCTCAGCTCTTCAGCTCAAGGCTAGGCCTCTACCACTTGAGCCACAGCGCCACTTCTGGCTTTTTCTGCTTATGTGGTGCTAAGGAATTGAACCCAGAGCCTCATGCATGCAAGGCAAGCACTCTACCACTGAGCCACCTTCCCAGCCCCATTTCCACTTTTTTAAACCAGGTATGATGATGTCAGCCTCTAATCCCAACTATGCAGGAAGCACAAATAGAAAGATCTCAGTCCCTGAACTCCTTGTGCAAAGCGCAAGACCCTACCCAGAAACATAACTAGACCCAGGGGATGTGTCTCAAGTAGCAGAGCACCTGCATAGCAAGAGTAAGGCTCTGCATTCAGAATCCAATACTACCAAATAATAATTTTCCTGGACTGAGTTGGACAATTTAATAAGTACTTTCATACACATCCATACACTTTGCCTCCCGTGGTGATTCACAATAAGCCACAAAATGGGAATCAAGTTACTACTAATAATAATAATTTAATTGGTACTAATCTCAAACCAAGCAGTTTGGTGTGTGCTTGAGGGTCCTCAACCACTGGTCTTCAGGACACCCATGCAATGCACCTAAATCAGGTCCTGTTTTATAGTTGTGCTGACTAATGTAAGTTCACACAATAAGCTTCAAGCAGGAAGTCAGATCCAGAATCAAGTGGATCAATTCCCAAGTCTGCACTCCCATAGCGTACTTCCCAAGCTTCTCCTAGGATCTCCTGAGCTCTGATCCCAGCAAACTGGAATTGCACACTTACTTTGAGATAAGCCCTTCACCTCAGATGCCCTTTTGTGGTATAAACAGGCTCACCATAATTAGGATATTGGTACTCTTGGCCTTACTATTTTATAGAAATATGATAGTAGGGAAAGTTCATCTGATAAGTTCCTCAACTTAAATTTAGAATCTACATGCTATAATAGCCAACATGACTATGAGTTTAAACTCTTTTTATTTTTTTTCCTGATGGCTTTGTACTTGCTGGGCAAGTACTCTACTCCTGGAGTTAAACTCCAGCACTATTTTGCATTGATTATGTTTAAGGTGGAGTCGTACTTTATACCCAGCCTGTGATTTGGACTGTGATCTTCCTATTTGTGTTTACCCTTGTTTCAAGGGACCACAGGCCCATGCCGCTGTTCCTAGCCACTGCTCTGTCCCCATAGCTCCAATAGCAGGAGTAACACATCACCCAGCCATTGGTTGAGATGGAGTCTTTCAACTTCTTTTTGCCTGGGCTGGCCTTAAATGACATTCTTTGGATCTCTGCCCTCCACCCCCATCCCAAGTAACTAGGATCACTGTTTTGAGATGCCACACCTTGCTTTAGCTCAGTTTTTCCTTGGCTGCTTTTGAAGTTTCAGCTTTTTTTTTTTTATCATCCAATCAGTTTTTACAGAGATGGATTAAGATCATAATGACTTAACTCTCACTTCCTTCACAGGGAGCTGGAAACGCTGCTCTCTCTTTTCCAGGTCTCTCTACCTTAATCCTTTCATACTAAGAATAAGTCCTTGCAAAAACTTCTAACAAAAGATTTATTCAGATACATTAATTTTTGAAAAAAACTACATTTTCTATGTTGATAGCCTCTAAGGCATTGCCAATCCCTTAAGAGGGATTTTTATCAACCAGGTGACTGCCTATGCGCTGGCATGCGGCCATATGGCTGGTTTTTCACATCAGTTCACAAGCAAACAGAGTTAATGTTGCTAATGAACTTTGGTTTATTTGATTTGAAGGCTGAGCGTATACCTAGTCCAAACCTGTTTAATTCTGTGACAAAGACTGCAAAGAGTGCTAGGTCTTCAGCACCTAATGCTAAAACAATGGCATTTATGTACTACCTTGATCAATTAGCAGTGCTTTTACCAGGTACCTTTCATTTGACTATTGGAATTCTTAATTATAAAGATGAATTCTGAATTCGATGTGGATGTATTTTTAATCAGATCTACAGCACTTACTACATTCCTTGTCAAGGAAAATTTTATTTATATATAACGGTAAACCTTACTAAATCTTCCCCTGTGGGTTGGAAAGACTTTTATTTTCTGGATTTTCCGGTCTGAACAGCACTGTCCAAAGACTTGACTGGATCACTCTGCAGGGTGACATTTTCTTTACTGGAGATGGAGTGTGATAATGTAAACATGACTGCTGCCCAGGGTAAGAGCCAGCTTGGATCATCTCTTACTAAAAGAAATAATAGATTCAAGCGATCCTAGGATCGTGTCCTATATGAGGAGACAGTGGTGAGAAATGGCTGGACAGTTGATTCTGAGGAGCTAAGAACTTGCCAAATAAATGAAAGCCCTTTAGAATTCGAGTGTTTATGTGTAATTCCTTTGAAGCCCTTACTCTGGGTACCTCTGTGTGTGTAAACTTCATAGCCAGTTGATCTTATGCCCTTGTTCCATGGATAATGTAATCTGGAGTCAGATGATAATTTTTCTAGGCATACGAGTAAGTTTTCCTTAACTTTCTAGCTCTCACATACCTAGAAACCACAGCAATTCATTTCTATGTCTTGTATACTCCCAATCTCTTTTTTTTCCCTCAACTTTGACCTTCTATTCCAATACTTTTTACATCTCATTGACTCTGTCTTTCTTGATATTTATTTGCACATTTTCTATAAACTACGTCAAGTCTTTGAAGACTGAAGTCGTGTCTACACACACATCTCTAAAATGAGTTGTCTCACAGCACATGCAAGGAACACATAAACAAAAGGTGTTTTTAAATGTATTTATTAAAAGACCTGATTCCAAAATAAAATGACTAAGAATGCTTTCTTTCCTTTCAATGGGTTTGGTTATTTCCTGCTCTTGGATTAATCATCATAGCTAGTAGAATTCTCTTCACAATTCATTTGTAAAGAGGCAGGGCTTCTGGGGAAAGCTATGAATCAGATTGTTGGAGGCGGAACTTAGGAACTGACTATTTATTGGGAAGCAGAAGATACTGTTATGCACAGCAAAGTGATAACTTTTCAATCAGAAAAATCCCCCTTTCCTGAAGTTCAGAATCAAGAGGAAGCTAGGATGAGCACGGCTGGAAAAGTAAGCAGAGTGGGTGCGGTATTGTTATGCTCTAGTAATGTAGGGTTGGCATTTAAAACTTTGAATCTAGTCAGATAATTAAATCTTTGAGGATATCCCTTGAGGAATGGAATGCCTTTGAGCAGGCATACAGTACAGGCAAAGTTAAATTAATGAAAACTATACATGGAAGAGTTTTCTGTAACCTACTAGAGAACAATAGAGAATTATGGTTGACAGTATACTGGTGTTATTCACAATTTTCTTTCAGGAAAGATGAGCATTTGCTCTGATGAGCAGAGTATTTCCAGAAGGAGATTTTTATATTTTTTTAATCAATATCCTCAGTAGCATGCACTGTATTCGTTTTTCAGTAAGTTTGGGGGTCTAAGAGACACTAAGAAATGCTAATTCTGAAAGGCAGGTGGACAACTAGTATGCTTTGAAGGTTTCTCAGATGCATTAAAAAAATTAAAACATAAGTTTTAAACTTCCATAAAAATAAGGCTATATTGTAGATAATTAGGTTTGCTCTGTTTTTTAAAAATGTCAGAATTAATTTTAACTTTAGAAATCACTGGCTTTTTCTCACTTTCAAGAAGACGAGTACAAGCACTTGCTTTAGATGGGCACACAATTGCAAAATCTTTTTGATGCTTCTCGTTAGTTTGCTGTGTTCTTAGCATATGCTGTATTTACACTGCCTCAAGGTTTGGGGAAGAACAGAAATGGCATTTGAAGTCTTGGGTTGAGTGATGAGAGAGCGAATACTCTGATGTTAGAATTTGAAACGTTTTCCCCCCAGAATTAAGTAGAACTGGAATAAAAATACCTGCATCTGGGTCAGAAATCCAAGAAAACAAGCTGATCTGGATGATCCACTTTTCTCACTGAGAAGCCAGTGACTCTAGCCATTGAAATGAACGAACCACAGATTTACAGGGGATCTTAAACATGGCCAGGGGCTCAGACACCAATGCTGCTCTCTTCAAGAGGCAACCCAGACACTGCCAGCACACATCCAGTAATGGAGACATTCGGTGGCCCCAGACATTACACTGTCATGATCGGATGTATACTACAGCGGGAGTAGTTGTTATATCAGTTCATTTGGAGATAACTGCACAGTGCTGTGGTTTGCAGAAGAGATATGTAGTTCCTAAGTTGTTCTAACTTTTCAGTGTGGCTCAGGAAAGAAGAGGTGCCCTTTCCATGATGGATTGCTTTTTCCCTTCTTTATATTTTTTTTCATTTTCATTAAAAACTAAAAGATAAATGAATTGGTTTGCTTAAGGTTATCATAACCAAGTGACATGTACTAAATGACTTAAAGAGTGAGACTTTACCTAGTCTAGAGCCATCGCGTTTGATTTTAGAACCTAAGCAGGGTCATGTATGATTAGTACTTGAATGGGAGACATTTATCTTCTCTTACATCTAAAATCTGGAATTCTAAGAACAAGCCATTGACACCATTGGTTTCTTCTGAGATCTTTCTCTTTAGCTTGAATGTCCTTGTTCTCCATTTTCATGACCTTTGTGTGTGTGTGTCTGTGTCTTAGTCTCTTTTTCTTATAAGATGACTAGCTCTACAAGTTAGACTAACTTTAATGATCTCACTTTAGCTCAATTGCCTCTTCAAACACCCTACCTCCAAATACTATCATCATATTCTGGGAAATTGAAGGTTAGGACTCAATTTTGAGAATTTTGAATTTTGGAAAAACATAATTCAATTATAATGGTCATTCCAGACAATTTGAATCACCAGTAACTATAAGGGGAAAAATACAGCAGAAGCTGTTCTATTCCCTCAGCATTTTTGTACCCATATTTTATATAGCCATACCAGCACAGCACTCGAACGTTTTTATTCTATCTTTCCAACTTTTTGGTAACATTTTCCCAGTTTACTACAACTTATAAATAGTCTTAAGTGCCTGAGATAGGTTTCTAGATTTACTACAATTTATTTCCCCATTCCTTGGTTTTTATTTGCATTTTTCTTTTTATAAAGTCCAATTATGTTCTCTAATCTATATTAAGATTTTCCAAATGGGATTGCATGAAATTGCAGAGCTTCTGCATGGCAAAGGACATAGCTAGCAATATCAATAGAAAGCCCATGGATTGGGAGATGATCTTCACTAGCCATACAACAGAAAAGGGTCTCATATCTAAAATATACCTGGAACTCAAAAAATTAAATCCCCAACAACAAATCTTCAAAGAAACAACTGCCCAATAAATAAGTGGGCTAAAGACTTAAAGAGAAACTTCTCTGAAGAAGAAAGAAGGATGGCCAATAGACACATGAAGAAATAAATGCTCAATCTCCCTAGCCATAAAAGAAATGCAAATCAAAACAACATTGAGATACCACCTCACCCCAGTTAGAATGGCTAGAATCAAGAACTCTAATAACAACAGATGCTGGAGGGGATGTGGACAGAAGGGAACCCTACTGCATTGTTGGTGGGAGTATAAACTTGTTCAACCACTTTGGAATGCAGTATGGAGTTTCCTCGAAAGACTCTACATAGAGCTCCCCTATGGCCCAGCAATCCCACTGTTGGGCATTTACCCAAATGATCACAAACAAGACCAAACTAAAGCTACCAGCACAACTATATTTATTGCAGCATTATTTCCCATAGCTAACATATGGACCAATCCAGATGCCCCTCAGTAGATGAATGGATCAAGAAAATGTGGTATATATACACAATGGAATTCTCTGCCTCCATCAGAAAGAATGACATTGCCCCATTTGTCAGGAAATGGAAAGACTTGGAAAAAAATTATATTAAGTGAAGTAAGCCAGGCTCAAAGAAACATAGGTTCCATGGTTTCCCTTATTTGCAATATCTAGTATATGTCTGAGTCAAGCAGAAAAGGTCAGATAAGTTGATGTTAAGGAAATGAACCCTAAGATATGTATTCAAATGTTTTTTTTCTTTCATGCGATTGTTCCTAAATTATTTATAAGATGATTTCTTTGCTGCTTTGTATGTCCCTCCCCCACGGTATAAGCTCTGCTTTCACTGTATTTGATGTTGGTATAATTTTTGGAGGGGAAGGAGAAAAACAAATTGTTTAAATAAGGATACAGGTGGACCCATTGCAACAATGAGATGTACAAGTTGTTATGTCGAAAAACGAACTTTACAACTTTGGCAGGGGGATGGGATGGGGGATAAGGGTGTGGGGGGAAGATGGGAAGGGATAGGAAGGGGAAACAAAGGAGGAGGCAACAATGCTTGATAAGAAATGTACTCATTATCTTGCCCATGTAATTGTAACTCCTCTGTACAGTATTTTTGTAATAAAAACAAAGATTTTCCAGCACGGCTTCAGTGGTTCACACCTGTAATCCTAGCTACTCAGCAGGTTACTCAAAGCCAGCTCAGGCAGGAAAGTCTGTGAGACTTTTATCTCCAACTGACCACCAGAAAACCAGAAGTGGTGCTGTGGCTCAAGTGGTAGAAAGCTCGCCTTGAACTGGGACAGCTCCCAGGCCCAGAGTTCAAACCCCATGACTGACAAAACAACAACAAAAAGATTTCCTGTAGTTAACATTTCCCTAAGGTGTAGTTTTAAGTTTTTTATTGTTACTCTAAAGGTTACAGTTACATGTCAAGTAAAGTGTACATTGCTTTGCTTTACATTTCTTTTTCCTCTTCACTCACACTCTCTCAGTTTTTCCCTCCATCCCACCCACCAGTTGTATAGTTCATTTCCAACATAGTGTCTAATAAGTAGTATTGCTGCATTTGTTCACCCTTTGTCCCTCCATTTCTGTGCCTCTCCCTTACCCTCCCCCCAAAACAGACAAACAAACAAGACAAAAAGACAACAAAAACAGCAACAAAGAAAAAAACTCATTTCCATTTCCTGAAATTTATTTTGATAAATATTATTTTATATGATCAAATGTACATAGTCATTGTGCCTTTTCAAAGTTTCCTCCTTTGGTCTCACTGGGTGCGAATGTCTAGAACCCTGTATAATTTGTCATGTCCCCGTGTATTTTAGATCTAGCTTCCACATATGAGAGAAAACAGGCACCATTTGTCACTCTGAGTTTGGCTAAGGCAGATTTTGTAACGGAATTAAGAGAGGAAAATGTGTTTTGATGTACACTGTGGATTACCTTCCAAAGAGGTTAATCTCAGCAACAAAGTCCATTTTCTTTCCTTCAGGCAATTTGTATGTTTCCATTAAGTGAAAAGTAATCGGCTTGACAATCTGAGCATTACATTTCATTATTTTTTCTTAAAGATACTTCTTATGATAGACTTTTAAATATTCAGCCATTACAGAGAATAAAATAATGATTGCTGGAAAAAATGCTTCTTATGATTGCATGGAACAATATTTTATAGGCTAGCTTGTTATATTTGCCTTGGAAGTTGTCACCCCTGGGGTATAAGAATATCTGGAAATACAGGGTAATCTTGTCTGAATGCTTTTCTTATGAATGCTTTCTTCAACTGGTTAAGCCTATGTATGTCCAACAAGGCAACTTAGATCAGAGGCCTACTTGTTTGATCATTTCTCAAAAATAAAATAAAAGGCCAAAGAACTAGGGAAGTGGCTCAAATGGTAGAGCAGTTGGCTAGAAAGTACAAGGCCTGGGTTCTACCCCCAGCATCACAAACAATAAAAACAGCTAACTGGATGGAACTAGAACAAACCATGTTAAGTGAGCTGAGTCAAGCTCAGAGTAACAAACGGTGATGTTTTCTCTCATATGTGGAAACTAGATCTAATATACACCAGATCTAATATACACCATCTAATATACACTAATATACACATGATAAAGTATACAGAACTCTAGGCATTCACACACAGTACGACCAAAGGATGCTCTTAGAAGAATGCATCTGATCATATAAAATAATATTTATCAAAATGAAGCCCAGAATGCTTTGTTGCTGTTGTTGTTATCTTTCAGTCTTATTTATCTATCTTTGGGAGGGTACTGGCAAGCAAATGCAGCAATGGTATGCACTAGATGCTACATTGGAAATTAACTGTACACCTTGTGGGAGGGGATGGGAGAAAGAAACTGGGAGAGAAAGAGGAAAGGGGCAACATTGTCCAGAAAAGTGTACTCTCTACCTGACATATGTACCTGTAACCCCTCTGTACATCACCTTTATAAGAGCAATAAAAAACAAAATGAAAACAGCTAAAGTACTGAAAGCTAGCCACAGACGATTCCTCAGTGTGAGAATCTTTAACTTGCCTAACTCAGTTGTGCTAGGTGGCAAAAAAGGAGGTACATTGGCAAAGACACAGATTCATCCTTCTCAGGAAATCTAGTCTCAGGCAGTGTAGTTCTTCCACATTTCCTCCATGCTCTAGTTTCTTCATATTGCTACATGGTTATAGAGGAATAGAGTCTTCTGCTCTTGCAAGCACATTAGCAGCATGTTATGTCTGCCAGATTTGTCTTTTGTGAATAATCAATGCCCAGGTGATGGCTCAGTTCATCCCTTGCTTTTGAAATTGTAACAAAAGAAGCTCGTTTACTGGAATATTATGTGAACACTGGGTTTTCTAAAGCAATGGGTGGCAGACAGGAGAGCTCACATTTAATACAGCTTACATGTCATGTGCTATGTGGTCCTAGCCTGAGTATTTTGTCCTTCTGGATGGCATTTCCAAACATCAGATGATGTGGAAGACTCCAGTATTGGGTGAAAATCATTCCAGAAAATATACAGTATTACATCTATCATCTGTTTACATTGGTCATTTCTAGTATCTATAAAGGCAATTATGGGCCCCATTACAACACTTGTCCATTTCTTAGGTTATTAAGTGTAAAGCTGCGGTACTGTGGGAACCAAATACTCCCTTCTCCATTGAGGAAATAGAAGTCTCTCCACCGAAAGCTAAAGAAGTTCGCATTAAGGTAATAAAAGGGCCTTTCATTTGATGAAAAAAATGGTGAATAGGCATGCCTAATGACTGCTGTGAAAATCTCCCTGAAGTCCGGTTATACTGAGATTACTTTTCACATGAAAGAGGAAGTCATTTGTGCCTGAGAAATGGCATGACAACTTCTAGATCATTCCCTTCCCCTCTCCCATTCCAGTGGACAGAGTCTCACCATTGGTTTGGGGACCAGTTGCTGAGAGGTCACTGCTGCCAGCCTTCTCTCGATCCTCTCCTTTGGTCACAGTGAGATACAGCTCCTTCCTTACCACCTTGGCCACCATTCCCTCCACCCTTTATTAAGACAGTCTTTGAAGAACCTGTCTACAAAAATCTACACATTGCCTTGGTAACATCTGCATCCAATTCCTTCAAGTTCCCCAGCAATATTTAAAATATTATAGTTCCTTTGAAAAGAAAGAACTCATCTGGTTATTGATTTTAGGTTCAGAGTCTTGTCAGAGTCTTATATCAGAAAAATGATGTAGAAGAAACAATGATAATCTCTTCAAGACCTAAGTCAATGTTCTCTCAATTGGTAAATGACCAGTTTGCTGTTGGGTTCACAATGGTTTTGTTTGTTTGCTTTTGAGCCCAGATTTTGGCTTCAGGAATCTGTCGCACAGACGACCATGTGATAAAAAAAGCAATGGCGGCGAAATTCCCAGTGATCGTTGGACACGAAGCAACTGGAGTGGTAGAGAGCATTGGAGAAGGTGTTCAGACGGTAAAACCAGGTCTGCACACATGTCAGTATGTAGATGTTCACTATTCCAGAAAAAAATAATAATAGTACCTGCCAGGAGTCATTTGAGCCTTAACCCAACTCAGAAAGATGCAATAAGCAATTGTACCAAGTTGTACTTACCATGGCAAAATCTCCATCATTAGCTAGCAACACTTACAGTGCATGTAACCTTTGAATCTTTTCAATGAACTTTCCTGTGTAGTTATAGGTTCAGCTTGTATTCATTTATCTCATTGTTAACACACAGTAGCTTATATCATGATGTTCTTCCTTTAGGTGACAAAGTCATCCCCCTCTTTTTGCCACAGTGTGGAGAGTGTGCTGCCTGCCGTAACCCACAGGGCAATGTTTGCATCAGGAGTGAGTAGGTGTCAGGCATTGTGTCACTCCAATGACAGTTGAGTTTCTTGTGCTTTTTGAATTGAATAATAACTATCGGCCTCTGGTGTTTCATATAGTTTAACTGGTCTTGGGGTCCTGGCTGATGGCACTACCAGGTTTACATGCAAGGGCAAAACTGTCTACCACTTCATGAACACCAGTACGTTCACTGAGTACACAGTGGTGGAGGAAATTTGTGTAGCCAAGATTGATGACGCGGCTCCTCCTGAGAAAGTCTGCTTAATCGGGTGTGGATTTTCCACTGGATATGGGGCTGCTATGAAAACTGGCAAGGTAAGAAACAGGGTAGGGTAGACTAACATCTCCCTCCTTCCTTCCCTCCTTCCCTCCCTCCCTTTCCTCCTCCTCTTCCTCCTCTCCCTCTCTCTCTCTCTCTCCTTCTCCCTCTCGCTCTCCCTCTCCCTCTCCCTCTCCTCCGCCTCCTCCTCCTCTTCCTCCTCCTCCTTCTTTTTCTCTTCCTCTTCCTCTCTTTTTCTTCTTCCTACCTCCCTGCCTCCCTCCCTTCCTTCCTTTATCTTTCTTTTTTCCTTCATTCCTCTCTCCCTTCTTTCTTTTTTCTTCCTCTCTCCCTCCCTCCCTCCTTTCTTTCTTCTTTATTTCTTCCTTCCTCCTTCCCTTCCTTTCTTCTCTTCCTTCCTTCCTTCCTTCTTTCTTTCTTTTCTCTTTCTTTTTCCTTCCTCCCTTTCTCCCTGCCTCCCTCCCTCCCTACCTCCCTCCCTCTTTTCCTTCCTTCTGTCTTTCCTTCTTTTTCTGCTTCCTTCCTTTTCTCCTTCCTTCCTTCCTTCCTTTCTTCCTTCCATCCTTCTTTCCCTACTTTCCTTTCTTATATACTTTTCTTGGCATCCCAAAGATACTTGCAAACAAACAAACAAAACTTTTTAAAAACATTTACTTCTCAGCTTAATGCCCAATCAACTGGAAAAAAAACAGAAAAATTAAGGATAGAAATTGTATTAAATCTTGGGTGTTTACTCTTGATTTCCTCCCATCTCCTTCAGGTTCGATTTCTAAAATTCTAATTCACTTCTAAAATTCATCATTCTTCATAGCATGTAGATATATTAGCCTGCTAGAGCTGCTTTCATAGAATACTATACACTGGGTGACTTTAGCAACTAAAATTTATCATCTCATGGTTCTGGGGACCAGAATCTAAAACCCAACTGTTGGCGTGGTTGGTTCTTTCTTGGGGCTTTGAGGCCATGGATCTGCTCTAGGCCATTCCTCTTGGCTTAGAGATGGCCTTCTTCTCCCAGTGTGTCTTTTCATCATCATCCCTAGATATATGTCTTTATAGCCAATTTCCCTTTTTATTTGGGTGAGGTTAGTTTTGTGTTGCTATAACAAAATACAAAGCACCTGAGGATTTATAAAAAAGTTTACTCAACTTCCAGTTTAGGGGTTGAAAATCTGATGGCCCTGTCTTTCCAGCCTCTGATGAGAGCATCCTTGAATGTACCACCCCATCGCATGACTATGAGCAAGCAAACAGCAGTCTGTAAAAGCCAACAGTGCAGAAAGTACATGGGCAGCCTCATCTCCATCTATTCTTGGCAGATTTAACTGAGATCCTCAGAGCAAGGATTAACCCTAAATCCTTCTAGGTGATTACCCCAGTGACCCATTTCCTACTAGACCTCAACTCTTGGAAGTTCCAAGCCTCCAGTCCATGAAGTCCCAGGGGACAGAGCAAACATATCCAAACAAGTCCAAGTCATAGAAGGGTCTACCTGAATGACATCACTGTAGCTTGACTGCTTGTGCAAAGACCATCTCTCCAAATGAGGTTCTGGAGATGAGGATTTCAGCATATGAGTGGGAGAAGATCATACACTCCCTAACAGCTGGCATAGAACTTATGAAAGTATTCTTAAGTTTTCAAAACTCATGAATGAGTTTTTATTTGTACCTAGTTACCCTTATTAAGTCAAAGAAGTTAAGTAGAATTATGTACAATTCAGAAACAGGAAAAACCATTCTAACAAGCTAGTCAAGAATCACCACGTAGTGGTGATCTCATCCAACTCAAAAGCCTTAAAACCTCGGAAGCAAATCAACATGAGTTGATTCCAAACTGTATTTGGAGGACTCAGTCTGAGTCCTGAATTTCTTTTATGTAACTCCGATATGCTTGATGCCTCCATTTAGATGAGCCACAGATATCTCGCACTTATGTACAAAGCTAAATTATGAATTTTGTCTTCCTCTTGCCCCTCAAATATGTTTGCTCCTACTTCTTTGCTAGCCATCCTCTTACAGCCAATCCAAACAGCACGTTCTGTTCACTGTATCTATATGATATGATTTAAATCTCACCATTTTCTGCAACTCATCACCAACATTAGAGCTTCACTAGCTTGATGTGCTGGATTTCATACTGTTTCCCCCATTGCTCTTCTTGACTGTCTTCAATAATTCTTCACTTACAAGCCAGAGTAATGGTCATAAAATACTCTGATGGTCTAGCACAGTCACTCAGCATATGTCTGAGTAACATCACTCTCTGTTTAAAGACTACTTGCCTAATCAGAGAAGTTCTCATTTTTCTTGGCCTATTTCAACTAAGTAGCAGTCCATCTCAATTATTTAAGAAAACTATGATCGCTTCTTCAATAAAATGTATACTAAGTCTTAACTCATTATATTTTAATCTTCTCCATTAGAATAAAAGTTTGAGAGACATGGACCAAGTTTTTACTTACTGCATTTTTAAAGCAAATAGCCTGGCAATAGTAATCACTTAAATATTAGTAGGAACTGGATACTGATGGCTTATATCTATAATCCTAGCTACTCTGGTGACTGAGATCTGAGAATTGCAGTTTGAAGCCAGCAAAAGCAAACAAATCGGAGAGAGTCTTATCTTCAGTTAACCAGCAAAAAACTGAAAGAAATGGCTCAGATGGTAGAAATCCAGCCATAAATGAAGAACCTGAGCAAGAGTATGAGGCCCTGAATTCAAGCCCCAGTAACAGCACAAAAATTGCAAACGTTAACAGAAAAGAGATGAGTGAATAAAAGAGGAGACTATACAAAATGTGCAGAAAAATGAAAATGATTAAGCAACTTAAAAGAAACACACACACATGGACGTTGAGAATGGAATATTTGTTCTAGCGATGGTTCAAATAGGCTTGAGTTCTATGAATATAGAGCATTAGCATTCATGCCCATACAATAGCTCATGTTAGTGATCATTTGTGTTTAGCCAAACCTTGGGAATGTTCATTCCCATGGGTCTCCTAGAAATCATACACCAAGAATTCTCTGCCAATATAGATATAAAAGAAAGGACACTGAATATAGCTTTACATTATTCTTTGTAATAATTTTTTTTACTGTACTTGGTGTACTGGTACCATATTAGCACTTGCTAAATATATTATTTATCGAGACTCTTGATACTTGGAAATAAAATAATTTTTCCTGGTAGCTGTATCTTAAGACAAATCACTTAAAGAAACATGCAGGCTTGTGTTTGCCTGTGTGAAAATTGGCCAAACTGTCAATGTTGGGGTATACCAGAAGTCCTTCCCTGGCTTCTAAGCTATGATCAAGAAATCAGAGAAGTTGTTAGGCTCATGGTCATGATTTATTAGGGTGAAAGAATCAGCAAAAGGAATGGAACTGCAGCATGTGGAGCAGAGGGGGTCTGGTGTTCTCTCCAAGCATAGCACTTACTTCTCTCAGCAGTGATGGGAGAGAATTCCTGCGAAGCGTGGCCAGGGAGGCAAGTACACCAGGCCCTGAGTTTTCCTAGGAGCCAGACATGAAAGCATCGACAACTACATCAACCTCAGCTGCTCAGCCCATTCCCAGAGACTAACTTAATGGCCCAAAGCCCCAGATGCACAAAAATAGACACCATCAACCTTATTGTTACAATAAGCTAAGACTCTAAGGTTTGTACCTAAATCTAGAACCTGAAATTCAACTATCAACAAGATTTCCTCTGAAGTCTCAACAATTCAAGTGGCAGAACAGACAGTGAGAAAAGGCAAGGAATTTCCAGTTGGGTCTGAAATGAGTGAATGGATGAATCAATAATGACTGAATCTGGATGATCCTTGAGAGAATAACTACTTTGACTCAAAAGCTCCAAACTCAAGACTGAATGAAGAATTCGGATGCCATAGCCCATCACTAAAATTATGACAATGAGTCAGACAGACAGACGGTAGGGGGCGCCCAAACCTGCAGCTTACAGGTACAGGTGCTTCGAAACACATGCTGCCATATGCACCCAGACTAGTTCTTTGATGCAGTTATTGCCAGGGAGGCAGAGCCAGAAAGCCAAGAGATCTGCAAACAGCCCCAGTTTGTCCATAGACCTTTGTATTTAAGGGGGGAAAAAAAGGAAAGAAACAACCACAACAAAGCTTATTGCCCATGGGTTTACCCATATTAGGTTCTCTGCTTGATGTAAAACTAGGGGAGAGTTCTTCGGGCAGGAAAATGCAGCATAGTACTGTGCAAACCTCCCCGAAGTGATTTAACTGCATTCCCTTCCCAGAGCTATACAGGAATCATCTAATTGCTCCAGGAGATGGGATTCTGTTGGGGAAAAAAATCTATTTCTTTACAAATGACTCAGAATCATGATTAGTCAGAAAATGTTATTCAGAACAAACATAAAAGAGATCTTGGATGGCTTTGTGGAGGAGAGTCAATGGAGGTCTTCTTGCTTGTCGAATCCTGCCGGGAGGGTGAGAGTCTGAATGCTAGCCAAGTAGACTAAAACAACCTCCTGGGCAAAGTGTAGCCATTCAGGATGGGTTTTCATTTATCTGGCAAATTCTGTTTTTGTTTTGTTACATAAGCCCTTTCTCAAACGTTCTGCCTTTTCTAATCCTCTGTGTGGCTTTCTCGAGTGAGTCATCCAGTCCTAGCAGACATACTAAAGATGTTTTGACCCCACTGGTAACGTGTAGGGCAACTTTTCTCTCCACAGGTCACCCCTGGGTCCACGTGTGCTGTCTTCGGCCTGGGAGGGGTTGGCCTGTCAGTCATCATGGGCTGCAAGTCAGCCGGTGCCTCCAGAATCATTGGCATTGACCTCAACAAAGACAAGTTTGAAAAGGCCTTGGTGGTAGGAGCTACTGAGTGCATCAGTCCCAAGGACTCTGCCAAGCCCATCAGCGAGGTGCTGGCAGAGATGACAGGCAACTCTGTGGACTACACTTTTGAGGTCGTTGGACGTCATGAGACTATGGTAAGAGCTAAGATTCCAAAGCCACAAAGTGTCCAAGCTGTTCGATATTCACAAGGCAAAGTTCATTTTCTGTTATCAGCTATTAAAAAAGGCTCTCATTCAAGCACACAAACAATGGAATACCTGATAATCAGATATTTTGCCTTAAAAATCACATGATAATCAGCTGGCATTTTTTTTTTTTTTTTTTTTTGCTGAACTAGTCACACTCTTAAGAGCAGTTCTACCTGACCAAATTTAAGCATCCTGCCATACCCCTGTCCTGTGACTAGAGGACAAGGAGACAAACCTTCTAGATAAAATTGTAGGCACTATCTTTCTTGCATAAGTGGAATTCTTCAAAAGGTGATTGCGTCTCTTGAATTTTATTTTGCAATCCAAGCACCACAAACACCACAAACAAACATCCCTCCCAAGGAGGGATGGGGAGATACAGGGAATAGGAGATCTATTCTGCTTTTTAAAATGTTTTATATTTATGTAGTTGAATGAAGTTATTTTAATTCAGTATGTCAATTATTGGCACAGTATACCTTGATCAGTATTACCCGTTCTATCATTCTTCCCCCCCACATCTACATTAATCCCTTCTGTCCTTCAAGTTATATGGTTCCATTTTCACAAATGGGCCTTCAGTACTCTTCTGTTACCAACTTTAGGGCAGGGCACCTGGCAATGCCAGACCCTTGTGTAGATCTGTGAAACTCAAGAACTCAGAAAATCAGAAAGCCCTGGCCTAGAATGGGTCAGGAGATTTAGAAAATGGGACAAAGTCAGTTCCACTCACGATCAAGCAGTAATTTTCTTTAAAAGTTTTGTTTTTATTTTGTTTGTTTGGTTGGTTGGTTTTGTAGCTTAGGAGCAAGGTACCTTTTACATACCATTGTTACATATCCCTTTCCTAACATCACTTAAAATTCACTCTGCAGTAACAAATGACACTCTAGGTCGTATATTCATAGGGCGGTGTCCAATGTTACCTAAGTTATTAGGGCCTACTGATTTTTAGATGATACTCTAGGGAACATTGGCCTCTGAAAAGCAGCAGTAACTGCAGTTACAATCTAACAAGTGTTTGAAAAATATTATTAATAGATAGCCAAATGGCTGAATGAGTTCAAAGGGGGGAATTAGCCTCGAAGATATTACCAAGAAGACTTCCTGGCCTCTTATTTAATGTTTAATTTAACTAGAAATAAATATTTAATATTTAATCTTCGTACTAAATGTAAGAAAGCCATATTAATTGAGTACTTCAATTTCATTTACGTCTTCGGACTTATCTGAAATGATGACATTGCTATGAAAACACTCCAAGGATTTCCTCTGATTTTAGTTCATGGTACACTGGAAATCTGATCGCCCTATAGTCATTTTGTGTCTTAAAGGGCAGACAGTGTATAGTAGTTTAAGAACCAAAGTTGTATTGTGAACCAATTAAACAAAAGATTTATAAGTCTAATTTGACTTCCTGCCTTGGAAACTGAGCTAACTACTAGAACTGAGATTGTTCTTAGGGCATTTCTGAGCCTTTGTTTCTTATCCTAAGACACAATAGGAAAAAGAGTCCTTATTTTCTTTCTTTCTTTTTTTTATTGTTATCAGACAGGTGGTATACAGAGGCGTTGCAGTTATATAGGTCAGGTAAAGAGTACATTTCTCTTTGGACAATGTCACCCCTCCCCTCCCCTCTCCCAGTTTTTCCTTCCTGTCCCCACCCACACGTTGGACTCCCAAAGACATATAAACAAACAGAACAAAAAGAAAAGAAAACAAAAACAGGTGTTTTTCTTTTAAAAAACCCTCTTGTTTCCATTCCTGGAGCTTGTTTCGATAAATATCGTTTCGTATGATCAGATGCACATAGGCGTTGCGCCTCTGTGTTCCTCTCCTAAGAGTCCATCTTCTTGTTTTAAACACAGATTGATGCCCTGGCCTCCTGCCATATGAACTATGGGACCAGCGTGGTGGTAGGCGCGCCTCCCACAGCCAAGCTGCTCAGCTATGACCCCATGCTGCTTTTCACGGGACGCACGTGGAAGGGGTGTGTCTTTGGAGGTGAGAGCCACCAAGATCCCTGGGCAGTAGGTGGTGGCTTTACCTTCTGCCTGGCAAGGGACAGAAGCCTGTGGCTCATCACGTCTTCCTTAAAGATCTTTCTTCCAAGGATGACTATAAAGTGAGCTAAAGTACTCTAAACATGAGTACCCCAAAGACAATTGTCCAGTTCTCTCCTTGATTCAGTGCCAGTGTTAATGCACACAATTTCCTATTACTGTCTGCGACTAAAGTTCAGACCTGGATGAAAAGACACCAGCAGTATGTGTCTTGGGTCTAAATTAGGTGGCAGGAAAATTGTAATGGATTGTAGTATTCTTGGTACACCACGATGGGTAGGAAATATCAAATTTATTAAATTCATAGAAGCACCAGCCAAAATCTGGATCCAAAGCCAAAATAAATAAGCAAAAATGATGATCAGATTTTGTAGACATTTGCTGTTTACATAGAGAAAGTAATATACCAGGGGCCATGGGGAATCTTTCTATTCTTCTTCCCCATGGGGGGTCTCATTTTCTAGTGCCCTCATATCAAAGGCCACTTCACCCTCTGAAGGCACAAAAGAGGTGAGTGAAAACCATTCAAGTACTTGTTGAGACAAAGAGATCTTATTCTTGCTTTAGAGAAGTATATAATTTGGTGGAGAATGCAAATATTCATGGTAAGCAAATGATATAAAAATAAATGTGGCGTTTGCTTTCCAAAACAAATTATGAGAGGACTTATTTAGCATATGCAAAACTACTAACAGTCTTACGTAAATGTGTTGGCCTCTGTTATTTCTCTGTGACTATCTGCTCACGAATAATAAAACTTGGAACTGTTAAGTCCCTGCCCCACTAGTTGAGTTGACAAACTGGAGCTGGTGTTTAAAGGGCTAGAGCTTGCTCTCTTTCTTGTTCTCCCCTTGAGACACACAATCAGAGACCAGCTGGTTTGAGACACACACTTAGAGACCAGCTGGTTTGAGACACACAATCAGAGAGCAGCTGATTTGGATGAGAATCCTCAGAAACACTCCTTGGGGGAAAGAAGACTGCAAGTGAGAAACACAACAACAGAATCCTGAGCGGAACTTCTGCCTTTTTGACTATTTGTGTGAGGTGGAGAGATTATGGATAATTCAGGGATAGTAGACATAAAAACTAGTTAATTCATCAAATCTCAATCATGTAGTAAGTGCAAGACACATTTCCAGATGGTGGAAATACTGCACTCGCAAAAACACATACAAAGCCTCCACCGCTGGTGAGTGACAACTCCTCTCATTGTGATGCAGAGAGGCTGACAATAAGTAAGCAAATGCACAATGCCTCTTACTGTGATGAGCACAAAGGAGAAAAATAGGGGATGGACATCAGGTGGTCCCACAGGATGGGAAGATGGGAATGCTCTTTTATAAAACTCGGGGCTGGGAAGGTGGCTCAGCAGTAGAGCGCTTGCCTTGCATGCATGAGGCCCTGGGCTTGATTCCTCAGCACCACATAAACAGAAAAAGCCAGAAGTGGCGCTGTGGCTCAAGTGGTAGAGCACTAGCCTTGAGCTGAAGAGCTGAGGGACAGCGCCCAGGCCCAGAGTTCAGGCCCCACGACCGACAAAAAAAAAAAAAAATTCAGAGATGTCTCTCAGTAAGATAAGCAAAAGCCTAAAGGAAATGAGCTTGGAAGACTATTCTAGGAAAGGGCATAATAAGTAGATAAAGTGGCAGGAAGAGTGAAGTTAGCATGACCAGTGCAGAAGAGGGCAGGAGAGTGGAGTTATTCCTGTCCTTTCTCCCTGCTTTTCTGGGAAGTAAGGCCAGTTCTGACTTCCGGTTTACTGTTTTGCTTCTGCCTGCTCTGAGGGGGAAGGCCCATAGGAGGCAAAGGAATGAGTAGAGAGAACACATGGTATTTTAATGCAGGGAAGAGATGATGGTGGCTTGGGAAAGTGATGATTCTGGCAAGAAGTATTCAGATCCTAGACATATTTTTCAGAGAGCACCTATAGGAATATATATATATATATATATATATATATATATATATATATATATTCATTGAGGGAAAGAAAGAACAGAATTCAAGATCTGGGGCTTGAGCAACAGGCAATGATGAACTCATTGTCATATATTGAGATGAAAGACTGCAGAAGAAGCCAGTTGAGGACTAGTGGGAAGGGAATAAAGATCAGGACTAAGTAATGCTGAGCAAAGTGTAAATGCCTATCAGACCTCTGAACACAGTTTAGAGATGAGTCTGTAGAGGTAGAGATCTAGATTGGAGATAAAACTCTTAAATGTTTTGAGCTCGGCACCATTGTCTCACACCTATAATCCTAACAACCCTGGAGGCTGAGATCTGAGGATTAAAGTTCAAAAACAGCATAAGCAGGAAAATCTGTGAGACTCTTATTCCTAATTAACCACCAAAAGTTGGGAGCAGAGGAGTGACCCAGTGAAAGAACACCACCGGTGCACGCATGCACACTCACTCGTAATTATTTTTTGTTTGTTTGTTTGTTTTGTTGGCGTTGGGCTTGAACTCAGGGCTTGGGTGCTGTCCTTCAGCTCTTCAGCACTGAAGAGTAGGCGAGTGCTCTACTGCTTGAGCCACAGCGCCACTTTGGTTTTCTAGTGCTTTATTGGAGATAAGAGTCTCACTGACTTTCCTGCCCAGGCTGGCTTTGAACGGTGATCCTCAGACCTCAGCCTCTTGAGTAGCTAGGATTACAGGCATGAGCCACCAGTGCCGGGCTTCGTAATTGTTTTAAATATAGTTTATTAAAGTCCATGAGATTAGAGGGAATTACTTTTAGGGTAGATATAAAGAGGAGTACAGGTATGAGGACCAAGCCCTAGAGCATATTAGAAGTCTGGAGGCTGTAAAGGATTTACAAAAGACCTCCAAATTCTATTTGAGGTAATTGGACAATGATGACGATGATGTGTTGGCTGACAGCAAGTATATTGTCATTTCAGCACTCATAGTTGACCAATGGGTCAAAATGAAGGTCAAAGATAGCCTTAATTGAAGCTGTTCCATCAATGTGCTTGAAACAAGTGCCGAATTGGTGAAAGAACTGTAACCAATGAATTGGCGAAATCTTGAGGGGAAAAAACAACAACAGCAATGCATTGGAGTCGATTCTTTCCATGGTTTACACCTGGCATGGAAATGTGAGAGCTGGATTTGCAACCTTCATTTCTTAGATCAGAGAAATAATGCTCATTTGTATGTTATGGGGAATGACCCCATGCAGGAAAAAATAATAATGCAAAATGGAAAAGCCACAGTGTACCGCAACAAAATAGACTAATTTATAAAGTACAAAGAAAAATGTGTTTTTGTTTGCAGGTTGGAAAAGCAGAGATGATGTACCTAAATTAGTGACTGATTTTCTAGCAAAGAAATTTGACCTCGACCAGTTGATAACCCATGTTCTACCTTTTAAAAAAATCAATGAAGGGTTTGAACTACTCTACTCTGGGCAAAGGTAACTATTATTTTATGGTGTTTGTGTCTCCACAAGCTATTTGTCTATGTTACTTTTTAAACCTATCAGTTTGTTTCATGTTTTGTTTCTATTATATAAACAAGCCATGTTGACAATAGTTGCCTACTTCTGTCTACTCACAGAAGGTCACTGTCCTGTATTCATTTTTTTGAAGTCCTCTAAAATTTGAAAACTTTCCAGTTTTCAAATATGCTTCCTTTTGAACCTTGAAGATTAAATATTCTTCTTACCAGATGATGAAACTAAGATTATGAGAAGAAAATAAACAGTATGTCTACATGATCATGCTGGTGCTGGGTGAAACTGTATTATAAAGCCTACGTTCTTTGTAGCACCTGTCCAACTTCTCTAATAGGTTAGGTAAGCCCCAGGGAATCATGAGTGTTCATGTCATACCTTTTCTAGACTTTGACAATTGGGCAAGGGTAATGTTGCAATAGAAAGAATTCAAGCAAATGTCAAATACATCTGTCTTTACTATGGATATCTATAACAATAACTAAAGAGCCTGTCTAGGAGACAATAGTTGATTTCATTCATTGTGCCCATAAATATTTATTGAGCATTCACAAAATATTTGGATTCCGTTAGTAAAAGAAACTACACAGCAGCCTGAGATCAAAGTTTTCACTCACTCTTCAAGTTTGATCATGTCTCCACATCTGGTCACACCCACAGGGTCACTGTATTGTGAACGTACGCTTCATTACTAGTTCACCAAGTAAATAAGAGATTGCTCAGAAAAACTGTCAGAAACACCAAGTACTGCTTTATTCAGAAGAGCACAAGTAATCATTTAAATTGAATGCTAAATATAAGCAGTAGTTGTTTCCCAAAGAAACAAATTCTCCCTTCAGAAATTTTGTTTCAAATACCACCCTAATGCAATAACCTCCAAACTGCTGTGTATAAATCAAAGCCCTTTGCCTCCCCTTTTCTTTCATAGTTCCGGAGACTGGAGTCTCACTTATCATCACCAACTTTTCCCAAATAGTTCTTTCACCCGCCTGTCTGATCTCAACACATAATGTCACTCACTCTACTTCTACCAACCAGAAACCACAAAACTATCACTAACTTCTGTCCTCTGTTGCTTTCCCTGGACAAAGCAGTGCTCACCTCTGCAGGTGCAATCTTGCCATTCCTCCTCCAGACCCCCTTCCGCTTTTCTAGACAGCATCATTGCCTTCGTTCAGAGTGATCGAGGCTCAGTCTGCACGGATTGACTGACGCTGGAGCTTGATAACAGGCCTCCTGCTTCTGATTTTTCCCATACAAACCACCATGATTCCTCAGCTCAGTTGCCCTCAAATCGTCAGTGTCTTTGCTTTACAAGCCATCATTTATTAATATGATCTAGTTATTCAATAACTAAGAATTTTGCACACACTTTACGCCAGCCTCTAGGCTAAGTTGTTTGGGCATCAAAAAGACTAAGCACCCCGAATCATCCTCCCAGTTCTCAGCTCCTTAGCCTCATTTGAGTTTTGCTCCAGCTTGAAGAACCTTTTCCTTTTGTCAGTCAATTACTGTTACAGTGATGGTTCCAAACTCAGCTCCAATGCTCTTGTCAGAGATATGCCGGAGGAAATTAATTAGTCGGGGTTCATCTCAGACCCTAATGGCTTTTCACTAACAATTTGCTTAGTTTTTATGACAGACAGGAAGGATTATTGTTGGAAAAAAATCCAGAAACAAATCACTAATATCACTCTTCTGACATTTCAGCATTCGAACTATCCTCATATTTTGAGAGTGACAGGAATTCTGTGCTGGATGCTGGTGACCTGGAACTTTCTTCCTTCCACTTCCCTCCCTTGAAGCGTGGATCTATTTCAGAGAAACAAGCAGAAATAGATTTGGGAACATCCCGATCCTTTATATGAGCTTATGGAATCTCAATAAAAATGTAGTCTTATGAGCATCAGTGAATTGGCGGGGGGCTTCATAATAAAACTAATTTTAATTCATGTGTTCAAAGGCTGTACTTATATGTGTGAAAATGCACAATTGGATTTCTATGTTGGAATGAAGATAGTTTTCTAGGAGTTTAAACCAGTTGCTATGATTTAAAATAGACACAGCAGATAAGAATGTGGTAAAAGTATTTCCTGAACAAATATTCATTGCACACTGTACACAATGTAAAAGCATTGCTATTTTCACATAAATATTTCTTAAAATATTTGTTATAAATTAACTTAAATAATATTATGAGCCAGGCACTGTGGGATCACACCTGTAATCCTAGCTACTCAAGAAGCTGAGATTGCGGTTCAAAGCCAGCCCAGACAGGAAAGTCCATGAGACTCTTATCTCCAACTAACCACCAGAAAACTGGAAATGGTGCTGTGGCTCAAGTGGTAGAACACTAGCCTTGAGCTGAAGAGCTGAGGGACAGCACCCAGGCCCAGAGTTCAAGCCCTACAACTGACAAAAAAAAAAAAGATTATGAAATAAACTTGTTACTTTGGGCATATTATTTGGTTGGATTAAGAAGAAAATTGGGAAATTTAAGGTGAGGATGCATTTTTCAATGATTAACTTAAAGAGCTGCCAATTGACACAATTGGAGAAGTATATTGTCGCACAATTGGGCTATTTGTCAGTGTCTATTAATACTTTATAGAATATTACCTTTATAATACTCAAAAGTACAGCTACAAACACATTATACCACTTATTATAGTGTTCAGTTTAATAAGGTAGAAATACAGGTCTCTAAGTCTATTAATATTTACTTAATAATGATTCCATTTAACAAAAAGAGTTGTTGTTGTAGTTTGATATTAGCATGTGTGTATGTGAGTGTGTGTGCACATAGAATATGTGTTAAAAATTCTTAATTAAATATCTGAGTGCCAATGGTTCATGCCTGTAATCCCAGCGACTTAGGAGGCTGACATCTGACTATCACAGTTCAAGCCAGCCAAGGTAAGAAAGTCTCTGAGTTCCTTTGTTGTTGTTGTAATCTTATTTTATTTATTGTGAAAATACTGTACAGAGGGGCTACAATTATATGAATAAGGTAATTAGTACATTTCTTATCAAGCATTGTTGCCTCCTCCTTTGTTTCCCCTTCCTATCCTTTCCCATCCGGCCCCCCGCCCCCAGGACAAAGTTGTAAAGTTTGTTTTTCGGCATAATGTCTTGTACATCTCATTGTTGCAATGGGTCCACCTGTATCCTTATTTAAACATTTTGTTTTTTCCCTTCCCCTCCACAAATTATACCAAATATACATCAAATACAGTGAAAACAGGGGTTATACCATCGGGGAGGGACATACAAAGCAACAAAGAAATCATCTTATAAATATGTTAGAAACAATACAAGAAAGAAAAAAACATTTGAGTCCTTATCTTGGGATTCATTTCACCTAACATCAACTTATCTGACCGTTTCTGCTTGACTCAGACATATACT
>NW_012267286.1:12029765-12042162 GCF_000151885.1 Dipodomys ordii
CTGAGGCCTGTTCTTGTGCCAGTACCAAGCTGTTTTGATTACTATGGCTTTGTAGTAGAGTTTGAAATTTGGTATTGATATTCCTCCAGCACTGTCCTTTCTGTTAAGGATCGTTTTTGCTATTCGGGGTCTTTTATTGTTCCATATGAATGTTTGGATTGCCTCTTCGATTTCCTTGAAGAATGAGGTTGGAATATTGATAGGTATCACATTGAATTTGGAGACAGCCTTGGGAAGTATTGCCATTTTCACTATATTGATCCTTCCAATCCAAGAGCATGGGAGGTTTTTCCACTTTCTAAGTTCTGTTCCCTGAGTTTCTTATCTCCAATTAACCACCAAAAAGCTAGAAGTGGAACTAGCTCAAGTGCTGGAGTGTCAGCCTTCAGCAAAAAAGCTCCAGAACAGCCCCCAGGCCCTGAGCTCAGGCCCAGAATTAACACATACCCACACCCTCCCCAAACACACACACCTTAATTTGGAACTTATTTTCATATAGTGTGAGAGATAAGGGTCTATACAGGATCTCTGGGGGATCTGTGTGGATATCTACTTTTCCAACACCATTTGTTGAAGAGACAATCTTTTCTCTAATCTTTTTTGGCTGCTTTTATAAAATTCACATGGCTATACTAATTGTTGGATCTTCTGATCTATTTCAAGGACTTACATGCCTGTTTTTGTACCCATACTATGCTGTTTTTTTTAATTAGTATAATTTGAAGTCTAATATTGTGATGTCTCCAGTATTGCTCTTTTTGCTCAGGATTGCTTCGGGTATTTGAAGACATTTGTGCTTCCAAATGAACATTAGGGTTAAACTTTCCATTTGGAGGAAAAATGACATTTTTAGAATTTGATGGGTATTGTATGGAATGTGTATGTTGTTTTGTTAGTAAGGAAATTTTCATAATATGCATTCTGTTGACCTCCATGAAGATGGAAGTCTTTCTATATTCCAGTGTATTTATCAATAATATCTTTCCTCAGTGTTTTATAGTTTTCATTGTAGAGCTCTTCCATCTCCTTTGTTACATTTCTTCCTATTTAATTTATTTAAGGCTATGCCAATGGGGTTGTTCTAATTTTTTCTCATCCTGTTTATTATTGGTAGGTAGAAAAGCTATTGATTTTTACAATATTGATTTTTCTGTTTGCTAACCCTAAATCTAAAGTTTTTCTATCTGCTAAATCTCAGATCTAAGACTTTTTTTTCTTTTTTGGGGTCCGGTCATGGGGCCTGAACTCTGGGCCTGGGCACTGTCCCTCAGCTCTTCAGTTCAAGGCTAGTGTTCTACCACTTGAGCCACAGTGCCACTTCCGGCTTTTTTCTGAGGTGGTGAGGAATTGAACCCAGGGCCTCATGCATGCAAGGCAAGAACTCTACCACTGAGCCACCTTCCTAGCCCCTCTAAGACTTTTTTGTGGACTCTTTAGGCCAGAAACTTCAAAACTGCTCGAGGATATCATAAAGTTCTTGAAGATACACACATTAGCAATACCTTTTCTTAACGGAATCCCAGCTAATCTAAAAGTAAGCGCAAGAGTTGGAAAATTAGATTCTGTCAAATTTAAAAAGCTTCTGTACAGTGAAAGAAACAATTTACAGAAGCAAAAGAAAACCTACAAAATGGAAGACAATATTGCCAGTTATTCACAGGATAAATGATTAACATCTAGAATACAAGAAAAATGAAGAAAAGATCAAACACCGAAAGAATAAATAATATGGGCTAATAAATTGGCACATGAGCCAACAGCTTTTCAAAGAAGTACAAATGGCTAGAAATACTCCACATCTTTACCCATAAAGGAAATGAAAATCAAAACTTCATTGAGATTCCATATTAAGACATTCAGAATTTACTGTTATCAAAAAGACAACAACAAATGAGGATGTGGGAGAAAACAAGACCCTCACATACTTTTGTAGGAATGAATATTAGTGCAACTATTATGGAAATCAGTCTGGAGTCCCTACTAAAACTAAAGACGGAGCTAGCACATGATCCTGTTACAGCATTCCTAGGCATATATGTAAAGGAATGGAAGTCAACATACATTTAAAACACTGGCACAGTCACGTTTATAGCACTGTTATTCAAATGAGGAAAAACATGGATCAGTATAGATGCCCATCAACCACTGAATGGATAAAGAACACAACAGAGTATTGTTAAGCTGTAGAGAAGAATGAAATTGTATCATTTACAGAAAAATACTGAAACTAGAAATCATCATATTTAGTCAAACAAACCAGATTAAGACAGTCAAATAGCACATGTTTTCTCTTATATACAGATCTAGTCTTAGTCTTTAAAAATAAATGACAGAGCTGGGCACCTGTGGCTCACATCTGTCATCCTCTCTACTCAGGATTGTAGTTTGAAGCCAGCCAGGACAGGAAAGCCCTGGAGATTCTTATCTGATTGACCACAAAAAAAAGCCAGAAGTGGAGTTGTGGTTCAAGTGGTAGAGCACTTAACCTTGAGCAAAAAAAGCTCAGAGATAGCATCCAGACCCTGAGTTCAAGCCCTAGGACAGGCACACAAAAACATAAAATTAAATAAATGAGTAGCAGGAATATAAAGTAGGTTCTTTTGGGGGGGAGGTAGGACCAGGTGTAAGGGGTAGGAGTGAAAGAGGAAGATGAGAGGTAAATATGGGTAAAGTATTTTGTATACATGTACGGAAACAGAACCATGGAGCCTGTTGAAATTGTCCTACGAAGGGAGAAAGGGAATCCTGTGACTAGAAGAAATACGGGGATAAGCTTGCATGAGGTGCATTGTCTGCATATATAGAAACATTAGGAAGAAACCTCTCTGTACAACTAATATATGCTAACAAAAATGGGGCGAGATGGAAAGCCTGTCTCTCCAACTTTCAAAAAGAAAGTTTAAGAGCATGTGGTAATATTTCATCTCTGGAAGGGGCAGTGCAAAGGGTAGTTTGGGTGCCTTACTGATATTTTATTGGCTATTGATAAAATGCAGAAGTACCTGAGAATATAATGATTTATAAGGAACATAAGAAGTTGGATAGACAGAAGAAATTGGGAGCTTCCATATTGGGACATAACATAGGTTAAACAATTCTTTCCATAGATTGCAACATGTCCTGGTAACTATGACCCATTTTTACGTAAGAAATATTTCCCAATGAAAAGGGACTTTAATTCAATAGATCGAGTGACTCTTCCAAATTCATCTTGTGAAGTTATTTCAAAACAATATTAGTTTTCAGGTTTATGATGCTGAAAACTGCTAATTCCCGATGGACATTATTATAAATTATTTTGTCAATAATCAGCTTCCTCCTATAGTTACCTAAAAATGATGTCCTTTAATACAAATGATGATATGAAATGATTTAAACTCAAAAGGCAGAAAATACTTATTTATAGGCTCATTTCCTGGACCACCCTTGTTACCTGTAACTTCACCTCCAGTCAGTACCCAGCATTTTCTTTCCTGATTCTTTTTATATCTAAAATTGTTCATACTCCTATATAATATCTAAGAGAGGCCTCCTAAACCAGTGTTCATCTGCCTCTTGCATTTATGTTTGCTGATCCATTTGTCCCTCAATCCCTGCTAGAGTTGAATTCACTTCATTAAGGACAATAAAAATCTAGATTCAGGATATTCAGGCAACCAACCTTAAGCCTATGACTCTTCCTATTCCTTCAACATTGCCAGAGGTTACAAGAAGCAACTGATGCTCTGAGCATTTCTCCCATTATGCATGTAATTAGAGGATACAGTCTTTCAAACTCTGTATTGAAATGGTACTTAATAGAACATTCTGTGCCCAGTGAAGGTTATATAAAAATGTATGCTGATTAAACAGCTGGATTGAAAGGAGTATTTGTTTCTCACTGTGTCATGCATCCAACTCATTTATGTAACTTGAGGACAGGCAAAGAGTTGAATGACATCACAAAGCATGTTCTTGGCAAGCACTCTTTTCGATAGTCAAATGTTTTATTTTAACATTTGGATTTACTTTGCTGTGAATGAACAAGAATCTTGTTTAAGATGTAACTCTGTATGTTATTTAAAAAATAATATGCTCTTGAATTTGTGGTTGCACACTAGAAAAAAAAACAAAATAGATATGGTGACTTAACTTTCTAACATTTTATAGTGCTTAATGCAAGTTTTGACAAACAACCACATAATTACATAACTACTCAGCAAGCATTAAATTCCTCACTATGCACCTATCAGGATGTGTTATAAAACAAACTTTCTTATCTAAACAAAAAGTGCAGATATTTTACTCCATGGATTACAGCTTCAGTGGCCGCATGGTACGGTTGTCTGATGCAACAAGCCTGGGTTTGATCCCAGCTCCATCTTTACCTCAAACCCTCAGTACTTGTTTCCTGAGACTCACAGGGCTACAACTTCCTTCCAAAGGCTTTAATCAGAAGGAAGACTTTCAAATGGTCATAAACTTGATTTCTCTTCACTTTAAAAAATGTACTAAGGAGGAATAGCTCCTCAGTATACACAGTTTTAATAGGCTTTAAATTCAGTACTTCAAACTGGGAGATTCATCTAGCACACCATTTCTGCCAAATTGAGAATCCTAGACACAGGGTCTCTAAGGAAGTCACTGAAAGTTCTGGAAAGCACTGGTTAATGGTGAAAGAAATGCTTAAGTAAGTCAGCTTGATCAAGTAACACATTTCTCAGAGAAACAAGAGGCTTGAGTTCTAGGATCTTGACCCTAGTCATAGCAGGCTAGCAGACCCTGTTTTAACTCCATTGCCCATAAGATACCTCTCATAGCACAATTCAAATCTTATGTGGACTCTTACCCCCTTTAAAATGTACAAAAGCATTACCACGTTTTAAAGCTGATTTTCCCCACAACTTGAGGTCTGTTTAGTTTGAAGAAAACAATGTAATCCTTTTCCCCAAGTTCTTTCAAGCAATGAAATCATGAAAATGGTCCTGTGAATTTCTTACTCTGATCATCCTAAGGGTACAATGAAGAACCTGGTGACTTCTCAACAGCAAGCCATTGTACTAGAAATCAATCAGCTCATGCTCACCAGGCTGAGGACTTTTGTGGAGGAGGTTAAAGGTGTTTTTTTGGTGTCTGTACATTAGGCAATGTTTATGGGAGCATACATACGAGTCTCAAAAAGAGAAAATGAATAATTCCCTGAAGTTTCCCCCACTCCACTTCAGGAGACCTCTAACACAAGCTCTTGCCACCTTGTAATCAGGAAACTTCTTCTCCTTGACCACGTTTTCATAATGGAAATATCACCAAGAGTCTAGGCTTAGTATTTTGCCTTGAAGGTACGTCAGCTCTTTGACCACACATATGTGAATAAACTCCTAGCCCTTCTTGAGTAACTCAAACTGACACCATGAAACTACAATGAGCCCCAAACGGGTATACTTGCTTTTCTGATTTGTGACCACACTGTCCCCTAAAAGCTTAAACTAGAAACCAGAGAACCATACCAGGGTCTTCTTCTGCACGAGTCTCCACAGTCAAGACCTCCTGGTGTTACTCCCTACATATAAATTAGTCTCCTCCTTATTTTCCTTACTAGTATGTTGATGTGGCTCAACCCTGCCTGTTTTGCCAAGATTTCTCCAATAACCACTGAATGCAACACCTCTGCCTGGTGTAGAATGGCTTCACCCATGTCCATCATTTTGTCTCTTCTTTAAATGTCCAAGAGCAAAGGATAGAATCATGCCAACCTCTGTCCACCATATTCTCTTGCCTTGAGCTCCACAGTATATAGCATAGACAAGATGTGTCGCTGGGGTGAAAAGAGCCTGTTCATTGTGGACCAGTCCCACTTGAGCCTTTGTCATTTTATTTGAGAATGAGAGGGCCTGCCACTACTAGAAAGGGTGGAGGTAATGCCAAGCATGGATGTGCTCAGTGGCTAGGGCTCAGACCATACCTCTACCTGTCCTTCCTTCCATCAGGTAGGAACTCTGGTGAAACTTTCCTAGCCATTTCTTTCTTGTGAGAAGAAGAAGGTACATTTTTCATTCATTATTTCCACCTCAAATCCAAGTGAGAAGATTGACGGTCTAATTACTATGAGCCTAACTGCTTTACCAGTCATTGGCAATAAGCTTAGTAGTACTTTGGGGATCATGACATTCTTACAGATTTGCCGAGTTAGTAAAAACATGTTGGTTTCCTCCCATGTAGTTACCAAGAGAACTTTGGGAAATCCTGTGCACTTCGTCCCTTATGGGCCTTTCTCTATGTTTTCCTCACAGTCTCCAGGTAAAGCATCCAAATTGCAAATCTGACCGTGCCGCTCCTTGGCTCAACAGTCAGTCAGGGACTTCACTTTGCCTCCAGGACTCTTCACAGGCTTCAACGCATCTTCTGATGGTCTGGGTGACTCCATTGTACCCTGCAGAACCCCCCATGCTCAGGCAGCATGGAAATGCTTGCCTTCACTGCACTAGCCATGCTCAAGGGTTTTTCTTCCTTGCATTCTGTCTTACAAGGCTTCTTCCTGCAGTCTGCTCCCTTCGTGCCCCTTCTGTCTTAGTAAATTCTTGCTCATCCTTGAGAATCCAGTTGGTTCCTCGGGTAGCTGTCTTCTGACCTCTGTGCTTCTCTGTGTTTTCTATCGCTTGGGTACCATCTTGTCCTTGTTTGATGCATGTCAATATGCTATTCACATATCTATTGTTTCGCAGGTCTATTCATCTATCTCCAGCTGCTGGCAGAGGTATCAAGAGTAGATATCAAATTGTGTTTCTGAACTACATGTATGAAATGAAGGAAATTCCTTTGTTTGTCTCTTCAGGGCTTTGAAAAAAAATGACCAAATAGGACAAAGAAAAAAAAGCAAGGAGCAAATTCATTTTCCAGCTGTCTTGTTTATTTTTTTCCTCTATAGTAGAATTCAGGAAAATAAAGCCCCAGCAGAAAATTTTGTACTTGACAGAAACATAAAATCCAGAAACACAGGGCCAGCTGAACAACTTACATAATGCACTTACGCCCACTTTGGTCACACAGGACTTGTGTGACCTGAAAAAGAATCTCAAGCAAATTTACAGATTAGGGGGCGTGGCTGGAAAAATTGTTTAACTCCCTGCTGTGACTCCAAGTCCTTCCCTTTAGATATCAGCTAGATATATTCACGGTTAAACAATCCCTTGCTCCTTCTATGGGTACTCCAGGTCTTCTCTGCAACTCCTTATCTGCAGGTTCTAAATAAGGGAACATTAAAAGGAAGATGTACTTCAATGACCTGAGAACGCTTGCTTTGGTGGTTGCTATCAGCTTCATTGTCTATATTCTCTCTACACCTGGTGCCACTGAGCTTCTAACAGAGTAAGTCAGAAACTTGAATCCCCACACTCTTACTGTATATTCATTCATTCTTGAGTTCTCTGGTAAACAATTCCAGGGCAGAACCTCTGCCAGTCAGTATTATAACAAGGAGCAGTCAACATATTGGAATTAGAGTTTCAATAAAGAGAGTTTAGTTGTGTTTTTCTTTTTCCAAAGGTGTAGGCAATATTAACCACACCACCCAAGGATAATAATATATCCAGGATCTTGTAGAGTGAGAAACTGTTACTGTCCATAAGTCTGAAGGTCAAGGACAGGGAAAAAAGTAGTGAGAACACAGTAAGAGCTGGAGCTATAGACTTCCTGACAGAAAATGGTCAAAGTAAGGATAAATTGGTGTGAAATGATTCACCAAGCAAAGGCAGGGGCTAACTCATCAACCTTGATTGGAATTCCTCTAGATCCTTGTCTACCAAACAAAATTGTAAAGCAATAACTACGATTTCATTGCCATTAGTAGAATACAACGAGTCACTGGCTAGTTTATCAGCATAGAATTACTAAGATTACCAGATTGGGTTCACATAGCCCAGCTGAAAGAAAAACAACAATTTGACCTTTTCACGGATTTCTGAATCTTATCAGGGGGGAAAAATAAAGCTTGCTTAATACATAAACTAGGTCATTGTCCTTGGTATTGTTTTCTCAAAGCACATGAAGGAAGCATGAATATGGCCAAAATACTCCATGTCTATGTGTGAAAAGACAGCAGGGAAACTTGCTGAGATTAGTTTGGGGAGTAGGAAAAGATGAATCCATTTTATATCAGTCTTGATATAATCATTTTATAGGCTATTTTGCTAGAATCAATAAATTTGCCTTCAACTGTCCTAAGTTTCAGCTCTTACAAGTCCAATGTTAGGTAGTATAGAATCCGAAGTCATTTTCAGAACTAGCATGAGCTGATTTCTCTTTTGATAATTTGCTGTTAGGGAGAATACTTTTTGATACTAACCATTAACTTTTAAAGTATAATCAACACTGTGTATGATTAACTCAGCTTTCAGAAAGAAATTGCCAAGGCAAACTTTGTTTAGTTTTAACAGAACTAAAACATCCAAGCCTATGAGCTCTCCCTGGGGAAGTGGGTGGATGAGGGATTTCAGAAACCCTCCTCAGCTTCTTTATAACTTTAGAGAACAAAAGCCAGATTGCAGCTCAGGGGCAGTGAAAGGCGCATTTGCACATTCAGGAGCAGTTAGAGCGATTCTCACTTTCAGGAAGAGTGAAAGGAGCACGTGCATAGTTCTCAGTAGATTTGGTGCTGGTCTCCGCGGGAACACATGGGTGCCCCTTGCCTTAGTTATGGTGCAGTATTTTTCCTAACTCTACTGTTTTGCACTATTACCCCATCTAGGAGGTCAGGTATGTCGGTCACCCTTCAGAAGAGGAGGAGTCTGCCCTTGCTTCTTCGGTTCTCCAGACACATTACTGTTGTGGCCTACCCATCCTGCCCATCTGTGTGCACAGAAGCCTCCTAAATGCTCAGACTAAAGGTTCTCTGAGCTGGTGGGATTTCAGGCAGAGAAGCTACACCCAGGATCATTGCCTATGAATGGATCCCAGGTAGTCAGAGAGGTCCTGAAGGCGTTGAGATGCTATGGTAGCCTGTAACTCAAGTGAGGGGGGGATAGGTTACCCCAGGGCATGGAAGCCAGGGGAAAGATCCCTTACTAGACTATCCTGACACCTCTAAAAGCTTTCTTCTCCCAGGATGCAGCATCAAGCTCATGTAGGCTGAGATGTATGGGGTGGTTGTCCAGATATCTCAGTCTGTTAAGTTACCATAATAAAACAACAGAGATGCATGACTTATAAACAACAAGAATTTATTTCTCATAGTCCCAGAGTGGGAAGTCTAAAAGCAAAGGGCTGGCAGACTGAGTGTGTGGGGACAGCTTCCTTCAGCCACACCATGGCTGAGTTATCACTTGATGAAAGGGTAAGGGAAGGAAGGGTGATACTCACATTGCTAAGATATCTGTCCATCTGACCTAATCACACCCTCAAATCCTCACCTTCCAAAACCATGTCCTTGGGGACTAGGATTTCAAGTAGTAATTACGGGTGAGGGACACAAACACACTGACTAGGGAAGGCCTCTTAGGCCTCTTTGCAAGGATGGTAGTTCTGCTAATAAAGTGTCTGACCATGGACCCTTAGCGCTGCCTCCAGTCTTCACCTTCTAAAACTATCTCCTTGGGTGTTAGTGTTGCAAGATAGGAATTCTGGATGGGGAGCACAAACATTCCAACTATAGCAAAGAATTCATCAGTAAAACTACAATAAAGACTTATTGAATCTTTATACTACTTTCTGAATCATAGCAAGGGAAAAATACATACTTGCTAGTATATAATCTAGGTCTTTGTCCTTGACATTGTGTTCACAAAACACATGCCCAACCCTTACCCCTATTATGTCCCAAGGACAGGGATTATCACCCTTACAAAGAGTCTGTCCCCTTATCTTTTTACCATGAGATAACTCAGCCATAAAGTGACTGAAAGGAGCTTCCCCCAGACATTCAATCAGCCAGTGTGAGGTGAGAAATGTTAGATTAGAAATACACCATTTGTCTTGAAACTACTTTCCTTTCTATAAACTATTTTGTAATGGTTAAATACTAATAGAAAAAGATGTGTATCTCTTTAAACAAATTTTACATTTGCATCTATATAAGAAAATATGTACACAATCTAAAAATAAAGGAAAGTATAAAATGATAGTAAAAATAACATATTTAGAGACTATTATTGTTGATATTTTCTTGAACTTTTATCACTGTATTCCGACACTGGAAATTTAGCATCAAATTATATAAATAAGGTTGATTCTCTACTTTGTGAGTCTAAAATAACATCATGTAAAATTTCCAATATAATATAGAATCATTTTTGAAATGGCTTCAGTGACTTTTAATATGACTGATATTTAAGTTTAATTTAGGCTTTTATGTTGCTTCTTATTTCTTACTTACAGGTAACAGATAAATATGTCTATACATATATAAATATGTTTACATGTTTATTTCTGCATAAGAGACATTAAGAAATAGAACCACTAGGATAAAACATCTGTTTTTTCAAGATTTCTGATGTTACATATTGCCAAAATTTCCAAATTGCTTTTCCAAAAAAAGTAAAACAAGCAATATTCCTATAAGCAGATTGTAAAAGAGCCTTCATCACCTATAGTTACAATGCTGACCATTGTAATTCTGAATCTCTGCTTATTCATCAGGTTAATTTGGTTTAAATATTTATACTCATTAATTCTGGCATGGTTACTGACCTATGGTTTTGTCACCTTTATATTTGCCATCAACTGTGACATAGACTCTGGTTGTTTGGTGGTTAATTGGAGAGACGGTCTTGTGAACTTTCCTACTCTGGCTGGCTTTGAACTATTATCCTCAAAGCTCAGCCTCCTGAAGTTTAATCTTCTATGGTCAGCATACAATGTAGGTAAAATAATGCTGTTCCAATAATCTCATTTCCTTAAGGGTGTCTATTCACTTATTCCTCCAGAAAATGTTATAACATCACTTTCCACCTCACTTAGAAAAACACATGACTTGTGATTGTAATTTAAAAATGACAGGCATTATGTATTATAGTTTTTGATTCAACAGGAGAATTGAGAAAGATAATCTATGTTCACACTACTCAGCTATGAAAATTTGGATTATATTTTTGTTTTTCAGTTTCAGAAAACTGTGGGATTTTCAATATTTGGGGAAGAAGATATATGTTAGGGAAGCATAAAGCATTCTTTCAGAAGTGTGTGTGTGTGTGTGTGTGTATGTAAGAGAGTTCCTGACAAGGAAGAAGACATAACAATATGAACAGAACAGACACATGCTCTGAAGTGACCCTAATCCTGAGTGGGGTAACCAGAGGCCTTTGCCCCTCAATCAATGCATATACGCGACTGCTTCAGAACCTAATAGCATCTATAGCGACTACTGTACATGTAGCTGTTCTCTGACTGCAGAATGAACGAGGGACAGATTGAGGGCCCAGTCATAAAATATGGTAATTGCATAAAGAGAAAATGCAGAAGAATAATTACTGAAAATGAAATTCTTTTTTCTTAGTTATCAATAGCATTCTTCTGTACTGTAATAGCTTCATCATGGCTTTGTGTGTGTGTGTTGATGGTGTACTTTGATCATATTCAACCATTACCCTTGTACACTTCTCTCTTTTTTGGAACTAAGTCTGACTACATAGCCCAAACTGGCCTCAATCTTGCAATCCTCCTCCCTCAGCCTCACAGATACCAGAGTGACTAATGCCCCCCTTCCCTCCCCACCCCTGCTCCCACCCCACTTCCTTCTTTCTTCCTTCCTTTCTTCCTCCTTCCCTTCTCCCTCCCTTCTGTGCCAGTACTGGGGCTTGAATCCACGTACTGGACACTGTCCCTTAGTCTTGTTCTTTTAGTTTTTTTTTGGGGGGGGGGTTGTTTTTTGTTTGCTTTTTGTTTTTTTTGCTGACTACTAGCACTTTAGCTAGCATTCAAGATTGAAATGCAAAGATGGAAAATAACACGGATTAAAAAGATTATTGCCACTGGATTGATTTATTTTTATTGCACAACCTGATTTCTCTTGGGGGCTCTGCACATACATTACACTTAATCCTTAGTTAAACCTAATCATCATGAGAATAGTATATATATATATATATATATATATATATATATATATGCATGCATGCATTAGTTACAAGCAAGCTGTTGTAGTTCTGCTTAGTCATTGGAGAAATCTGGTATTTTGTGTAATTAAATGAAAACCAAATTAATGAACAAAATAAATATTTTTACAATAAAATAAAGCTGATTTTGGTAATTAATTGCTTAAAATAAAAATGAGAAATTTCGGGCTGGGAAGGTGGCTCAGTGGTAGAGTGCTTGCCTTGCATGCATGACGCCCTGGGTTCGATTCCTCAGCACCACATAAGCAAAAAGAAAAAAGCCAGAAGTGGCACTGTGGCTCAAGTGGTAGAGCGCTAGCCTTGAGCTGAAGAGC
>NW_012267286.1:12043582-12049545 GCF_000151885.1 Dipodomys ordii
GCATGAAAGAAAAAAACATTTGAATACATATCTTAGGGTTCATTTCCCTAACATCAACTTATCTGACCTTTTCGGCTTGACTCAGACATATGCTAGTTATTGCAAATAAGGGAAACCATGGGACCTATGTTTCTTTGGGCCTGGCTTACTTCATTTAATATAATTTTTTCCAAGTCTTTCCATTTCCTAGCAAATGGGTCAATGTCATTCTTTCTGATGGAGGCAGAGAATTCCATTGTGTATATATACCACATCAAATCTGTATTTTTTGAGACTGTCTCTTTCATCCAAATTATTAAATTGATTGATATTATATTATTAATAATATCTTTTTGCCTTTTTAACATATGCAGTCTCCAAGATTAATGTTAGTCTTCTTGTTATGTTTTCTTAGAAAGGTCTCCTCATGAGAGTGGACATAAATGAAGACAATTTCCCCCAAGGAGACACCTGATTGGAAGAACCTAACTAGGTCAGCATTGACCAGTGTGTCAAGATTACTCAACTGAAAAATGTTGTTAAAAAATACTAGATAGTCATGCAAAAGAATGAATTGAGGGAGTATGTAGGGTGGCATACATCTGTAGTCTTAGCTTTTTGGAGATCAGGAGGATCATAGTTCAAAGCCAGCCTTGACACAAATTTAGTGAGCTCTTGTTTCAACCAAGCCAGGCATGATAGTCCAAACCTGTAACCTCAGGTTTGTACTGTCATATTACTATAAAGATCTAATAGAATATATTGAAAATTTTCTGCAACTCAACACAAAACATCATACAAATGAATGAAGGTAACAAATAGATATGGATCTAATGGTGATACTACTAATCAGAGAAATGCCAATGAAAACCACAGTCTACCATCATCTCAGACCCATTAAGATGTCCCCTCAGAAATAAACCAGAAAGTAATACATGTTGGAGGGTATGTAGAGAAATTGGAATCCTTTCTGTACCATTATTTGGCTTGTAAAACACTATGTCCTCCAAATTTAAAAAAAAATAGAACAACCATACCATTCTGGAATCCCCATGTACTGGATGGACATCCAAATGATCTGAAGGTCATGTCTCCAAGAGAAACTTGCATATGCATGTTTGGAGCCACACCGTTCATCATACATAATTTAAGTTGAACTTGCATACCCGTGACTAGGGTGAGCTTCATAAAAGATTAGATTTTGCAATGGAAAAGAGTAGTGAGTTGAAAGAAAAACACAGAAACTATCCCAAATTCAACCCAGAAGAAAACACGAATGATAGGTGAGACGGCTTCTAAGGACTAATATGCTTAACTGTAATTCTAGAGATGTAAAGTATATTCGGTAACATCATGGCTGACAAAAAATTATTGAAGGAAAGAGATATTACTCTGTAGAGGAAGCAGCTTGATGTGAAGAAGACCATTAACAGCCATCTTTAGTCATATGAGAGGGAAAAAAAGATCAGACTTGTTTTCTGGGTGTTTAAGATGGTGCCAGAGCAAAGCTAGGAGCTGGAAAAGTGGCAGTTGAGTATCAGGGGATGAACAACTGATCAAGAGCAGCTGCTCAGCAGTAGAGTACAAGTATGGGTGGCACTGATGGCTTTCCAAGTTTGGAAATGCTTTAGAAGAAATTACACAACTCTTTGGTAGAGCACAGTGGGAGAGAAGTCCAATAACAGATGGGAGTAATAACTTCTAAAGCAATTCTTAACTAGAGACTAGAATTTTCAGTGCGATGGGCTGGGACGGGCAGTGTTCCATGACCTTTTCTTCTGTACCAAAGATTAATAATGAAAAGTTACACTCCCTTTATGCAAGAACAGAAAAAAAGGACATTAAGAAGAAAATGTGGCTTCTTATCTCGGCTTTGAAATGACCCATCTCTTGGCTTTATTCGTTGGCTTTATTCTATAAAATGAAGGGGTTTGACTTTATTGAATAAATATCAGGTGATCTCCAGCTCCCCATTAGCTTAAAACTGAATTTCAACATGTTTTCTTTAGCCATTGCTTACATTCTGTTCACCCTCCATGATCAGATCCATTTTCCTTCCTGTTCAACTGTGTATTCTAATCTTGCTTAGTTTGATTTCTTTTCAGATTGAGGAACATGGACCAACATTCGACCTTGTCACCCAAGGTGGCTGGCCAGATATTTTGTATGTAAGTGATACCCCAGATTAGAGGAACATGACCTGGGATTATTAGAGGATGTAGAGAGATGAGGATGAGAGGGAAAACTGGATCTTTCACATAAATTAAAGACACAGAGAGTTTTCTGTGTAAAATAAGTGTGAGCAGGGACTGGTGACAGCAAGCATTCATCTGTGGAAACGGGAACTATCTTGATGGTGAACATCCTACTGCGTACATCTAGCCAGAGTTTCACATGCTATCCCATAAACACGTGCAACTATAATAATTAAGGAATAAACAGATAAGCATTCACATCAGCATCACCGCTTTCCTTCAGTCCTGCCATCTCAGTGGTTCCTGTGAAGACTTTAATTATTTTCACTAACTTCACCCTTTAGGAACTCCACCTCAAGTTGAGCCTGGAATGAACCCAAGGTGATTTTATTGGACTGATTATGAGATCATTGATTTTTATTGGATTGATGATGAGATTCCCCAGAGCTTTGAAGGCTCTGAGACCAGAGACAGAGGAACCTTTCACCTTGTAGCTCCTGGTCCTCACTTCCCTGCAGTACTCCTTTTTAGCTTCTCAGGCAGAGGAACCACTGTCTGGCTTTTCCTGTGGACTGCAGGAGTGCACCAATGCCACCAAGAGCCTGGTTACTTTTGCTTAGTCCACTGTCTTGCACTTTTACCCTAGCTAGGAGGTCAGGTATGTCGGTCACCCTTCAGAAGATGAGGAGTCTGCCCTTGCTTCTTCTGTTCTCCAGACACATTACTGTTGTGGCCTACCCATCCTGCCCATCTGTGTGCACAGAAGCATCCTAAATGCTCAGACTAAAGGTTCTCTGAGCTGGTGGGATTTCAGGCAGAGAAGCTACACCCAGGATCATTGCCTGTGAATGGATCCTAGGTAGTCAGAGAGGTCCTGAAGGCATTGAGATTCTATGGTAGCCTGTAACTCAAGTGAGGGGGGAATAGGTTACCCCAGGGCATGGAAGCCAGGGGAAAGATCTCCTACTAGACTATCCTGACATCTCTAAAAGCTTTCTTCTCCCAGAATGCAGCATCAAGCTCATGCAAGCTGAGATGTATGGGGTGGTTGTCCAAATATTATCTCAGTCTGTTAGGTTACTATAATAAAATACCAGAGATGGATGACTTATAAACAACAAGAATTTATTTCTCATAGTCCCAGAGTGGGAAATCTAAAAGCAAAGGGCTGGCAGACTGAGTGTGTGGGGACAGCTTCCTTCAGCCACTTCGTGGCTGAGTTCTGTAACTTAATCACTTTCTCTAGTGCTCACCTCCTAAAACTATATCCTTGGGGGTTAGGACTTTAAAGTAGGAATCTGGAGATAGGGACACAAATATTCTAACTATGGGAAGTTTCTAGGGCCTCTTTGTAAGGGCAATAGTCCTATTGATCAGGTGTCTGTCCATGAGACCTTATCACTTCATCAAGCCCACACCTCCTATTATTACCTTGGGGGTTAGGATTTCAACCTAGGAATTCTGGGTGGGGACGCACACATTCTGGCTGTGGAAGGTCTCCCGGGCCGCATTGGTGGGGTGATAGTCTCATTGATAAGGTGTGAGCCATGTGACCTTCATCAAGTCCTCACCTCCTCAAACCATCCCTTTGGGTGTTAGGATTTCATCCCAGGAATTCTGGATGGAAGACATATGCTTTGAAAAAAACACTACCGAGGGCAAAGACCTAGTTTACATACTAAGCAAACATGAAGATTTGCCTTGATAAGAGTCAGGAAGCAGTAAGAAAATCAAATTGTTTTTCTTTCGCTGGGGCTGTATGAACCCAGTCTGGGGCTTCCTCTTCGGTGGCCTTAGCTGCCTCACCACATAGCAAAAGGGACTGTGGTAGGAATCCCGGGTGGATGGATTTTTTATGGCCAGGTAACAGCAAGACAACTTAACCTCCTTGCCCTGGCTGTGGACAGGGAAGAGGGTCGTGAGCTGGTGGAGATCATTACCTTTCTGAGAGCTCAGGAACATGCAGGACCTAGACCAACGACTCTCTGTCAGGGTGAAGGGCGATTTCTCCTGGTGTTTGGGCTTTCGGCTCCTCAGGACTTTGCTATACTGGGGAGGGAGAAGAAGATCGCCTCCTGTAGTCTCCCTCCAACTTGTCCAGGGCATTGGGTGAGGGATGAGGCTTTGTGCAATCCTGAGGCTGATGATGAAGCAGGTGGGAGAATCAGGGATTATAACGAGAGTCAGTCTTACAACCTCTATGCTCCAGGCCTGGTGCAATGCCTTGTCTTTGACTTCTTTCCCTCATCCTCACCTACCAGATGTCCCACTGCTGCTCAGATAACAGTTGGGTCAAGTTCTAAATGTCATAACACTGTCTTATGAATAGCCCATGAGGCAATGACCCTAAAAAACTTCCTTTGGGTAAATAAAGATTTCAGTACGTCTTTATTACAGTTCTACTTATGAAATCTTCGCTATGGTTGGAAGTTCTGTGTCCCCCTCCCACAATTCCTACCTTGAAATCCTATCCCCCAAGGAGATGGTTTTTGGAAGTAAGGACTTGAGGAAATGATACACTCACAGAGATAGAGACATCCATAGCCTAATAAAAACAAATATGTGCAATTGGCACATCACAGAATCAGGGTTTGACAGGAAAGTTCAGTGACCTTTGCCTTCTACTTAATCTGTTGAAAGAACATGTAGAAGTGTATGGCTTATAGACCCTGGTCACGTGTGGTGGAATCATCTGATTGTCAAGCAAACAAAACCCGTGTGCAGCGCTGGGTGTGTGCCCAGAACTGTGGAGGAACTCACAGGCTCAGCAGGCTCCTGGTTTGTAGAGAAGACAGAAGCAACATGAGCACAGCAGGAAAAGTAAGTGAGAAGACTGTACTGTTGAAAGACATATTATATATATTATATATACAAATATACAGACAAAGGTTTTATGCTATCTAAAGTAGGGATGAAACATGCTGAACTATAATATACAATCTAAACTATAATATCTAACATGCTGAACCATAATGGAAACAAACTGCTTCCAAACATCTTTAACAGGAATGTATAAAATCTGGATACCTTAAAGTGTTCAGATTATATTAAATAAATTGGCACTGGAGTGATAGTTTATTCCAAGCTAATTGTGACTACTTTGTGCAACTAAAATTAGAAAGGTCTTTAATCCAAAAAGTGCTATTCTTTGTAATCCTATTCTTATGAATACAGGAATATTAAAACTGATAAGTTAGCCTTAAGAGGAATTTAATTCAGAGGACTTAGACATAGCTTCTTAACCTTTTTATGAAAATCATATTGATAAGAATTAGTTGTCAAAGTTAAAGGACAACATTAATATGCAAATTCTGATTGAGAAGGGTCCATTATGACATAATTTGTAACGTTTCCACAGTAATTTAATGCAACAGTATTTTCTCCACACAAAAATGAATGGGATATTGTAGAACATTTATATTAACAAAATTAATATTAACACACGTTTGTTTCTAAATCTGAAACTCATACTTATTCATGTGTTTATGGTTCAGAGAAATGCATGCAATAGGTTAATATAATTAACCCTTCATTGCAAAAGTCTATGCCTTTGTTTCCAGTGAATATTTGCTGGAAATATTGTATTTGGTTTGGATCCCTTCGGGCTGGGAAGGTAGCTCAGTGGTAGAGTGCTTGCCTTGCATGCATGAGGGTTCAATTCCTCAGGATCACATAAGCAGAAAAAGCTGGAAGGGGTGCTGTGGCTCAAGTAGTAGAGCATGAGCCTCACGCTGAAGGGCTCAGGGACAGCACCCTGGGCCCAGAGTGTAAGCCCCACAAAGCAAAAAA
>NW_012267286.1:12049595-12050111 GCF_000151885.1 Dipodomys ordii
CCAATCCCAATCCTTCTTCCCCCCCCCCAACACCGACGTTGTAAAACTCGTTTTGGACATGACAACTTACACAGGCCATTTTCCACATAGGTTATACTGAACAGCATGGTTGCATTTGTTTATTCACCCTTCTTTCTTCCCTCTCTTTCTGCACCCCATCCTTAACCTCCCTAAAAGAAAAATCCCAAAGCAAAAAAATAAATACCACCACCATCACCACCACCAACAGCAACAAAAATCCATGTTATCTACTTTATAGTTTAAGATAAACCATCAACATTCCTGCTAACATGAAGCCATTTTGTTCTCACCATCTTTTTTCACCTTTCCTCTTTGTCTTGTTTTTCCCAAGGACCATGGTTCTGTTAAGAAATCTTTTACAAGTTTTCTGTGCAATTCTAGATCTGTCTTCCTTTCTGTCTTTGATCCCTTGGCACTTTGAGATCTGTTCTCCTATGCTAGATGAGTTGTTTCAGAATATATATATATATATATATATATATATATATATATATA
>NW_012267286.1:12057116-12061792 GCF_000151885.1 Dipodomys ordii
TTCTCCATGCATGGAGTGACACAGTAATCCCATTTCAATAAAATGGGGTAGCAGTCACAGACTAGCCCATTGCTAGTGCTCTTATTTGATCTCTTTTCATTTTTCTTTCATTGCTTACTGGAACTTATAATGGCATGCTACATTTCCAAAGAGAAGCAGTTAAGAAAAAGGAAAATTAAACTTACTACAATTCAATAGAAGGAAATAGCAAATTCATAGACAAAATAATATAAAGCAATCCTGTTAATGAAAGTAAAAATAGATGCAATAAGCAATAAATCCCCATATGTGTGAAATCAACAACTCTGCTCTACAATAAGCCTTCTTTTATGTGTATAGTTTTCTTGCCAGCAAATAATAACTTCACCAGGCATGATGGTACATGCCTATAATCCCAGCACTCAGGAGGCTCAAGCAAGAGAATCCTGGCTTTGAAGCCAGACTGGGCTATATACCTAGACTCTGTCTCAAAAATCTAAGGGCTGGAGGTATAGATCCATGGTAGTGTACTTGACTAATATGTGCAAGTTCTACTGCCAGGACAACTAAAGGGAATAATAAATGTGGCACTTCATATATAAGCCAATAGCCAATAACTAACTTGAAGACAGCTTTAGAAATTTCAGGAATAAATACCTTTAGAGGAGACAATAAATACACATAGGATGGCCCAAACCAGTATGTTTGGCTTTCATCTCAGTGACTTACATTCATGTTATTACCTTATACATTTTTTAAACACCTTTTTTTGTATTCTCTTTGTAAAGCAGAAAGGTTCATTTCTGCAGCATGTGTGTTGATAGCAGATGTGGGGCTGGAGGTGGTGTGAATACAGGAGGAAGGAGACAGGCTCTGGCTTCAGGAGTAAGATCCTTCTGTCTGACTTTCCAGGTGATAAAGTGCAAAGCAGCTGTGTTGTGGGACCTCAACAAACCCTTCTCCATTGAGGAGGTGGAAGTTGCACCTCCAAAGGCCCATGAAGTCCGTATTAAGGTAAAACTGCCTTTTATCGATTTTTGTTGATTTGTAGAAAATTGAAAATAGAAACAACCAAGAATCTGTTCAGAGGTACTTCCTATATGGTTATCCAGACAATGAATAATAGTTGTTTCTCAAGCAAACTACAAATATATAAATTATTTTTAAAGTGACCTAATAGTATATACTGTATAATCCCAGTAAATGCCTAAAAAATTATATATACATATATGGAGATGGGTATCAGTGGCTCACACCTGTAATCCTAGCTACTTAGGAAGCTAGATCCAAAGATTGCAGTTTGAAGTGAGCCCAGGAAAATACTTATCTAAGACTGTTACCTCCAATTAGCTAACAAAAAGCCAGAAAATAGGGCATAGTTCAAGTGGTAGAGGCCCAGTCCCAAGAAGGAAAACCTAAGTGAAAGTTAGAGACCCTGAGTTTAATCCAGAACTGGCACCAATAATAAATAAATAAATAAATATGTGTGTACAAGATTGTAAAAGGCTATATAACATTTTCTTAGTGTTAATCTGCAATCTTTACTTCCATAAAAAAGTAGGAATTCTTTTTTTATTTTTGTACTTTATTCATTTTTTATTAACATTAAGTAGTTGTACAAAGGGGTTATAGTGCCATAAGCATTCTAGTATATACCTAAAACAAGTATTTCAGAACCAGTTCTTTCTCACAATCAAATAGTCCAAAATGTTAAATTCAGGAAAGGAAAATTTTGGATACTCTTCAGAGTAAACTAAATCTTTTGCATTTGAAACAGGTAGGGATAGTCATCAAAAACTCTCTAAAAGCCTTTCCTAAAATTTGGTATGTTAAATCCGGTCCAGAGTCATAATCTTCTGAGAGCCACAACTTTTCTTTTTTTTTTTTTTACTTTATTTTTACTTTTTTACTTTTTTCTTCTCTTTCTTTAATTTTTACTAATGTATTCTCCCAATTCAATCTGGGCTACCACAAAGACAAACAGAAAGTGCAGGGATTATTTGCTTTTGCTTCCTCGTGCAAACCAAAAGAACAACAGCAAGCTGTTCAAGGTCTATCAGAAGATGCAGGCCACTACTTCTCTGGGTGTCATAATCTTCTCTTTAACTGGCAGATCGTGGCCACGGGAATCTGTCGCTCTGATGACCATGTGGTGAGCGGCAGCTTGCACACGCCTCTTCCTGCGATTCTAGGCCACGAGGCAGCTGGAATCGTGGAGAGCATTGGAGAAGGAGTGACTACAGTAAAACCAGGTGCAGAATTCACACCCAGCCTTTATGCTTTTTGATTCAGCATTCTAAGATCATCCAGCTCTGATGAGGGTACTGAGGCAAGGAGACATGCAGAAACTTGTAGAATGTCCTGGACAAGCTGAGACTGGAGGTTTCCCTCCTTCCCTTTTCTCCCTGCCTGACTCCCTGTCTGACTCTCAAGTTGCTGTTTTCCTTTCAAAGCTATTGTAGTGATGCTAGGCATCAGGTTAGAGACCTAGTACCTGCCAGAGTGGAGTCAATCATGTAATGACTCACAAGATGATAGACCACATAGAACCACAAATGGGTCAGGGGAGAAGATGGAATTCTAAGTCCCCCAGTGTCTAGATCAGAGCAGGGAAACCTGCAGCCAGTTCACAAAAATCAGGCCTGTGAAGCTATGACTAAGTCAACACGAGCTTTTCTTAGATGAGAATTGAAGCCTTTCCACCAATTTCCTCGGCCAAGAAAGCCTTCCCTCTTAAACAGAAGAGAAATTTTAAAAACTTCATGGAATGAACAGCAGAAAGTATCCAGACCTAAGCAACGCCATTTTTACTGCCTTTAGTTATGACCACAGATGACAAGTTATAAATTTCCTTTTTAACATTTATCTCTTGTTTATTGCATTTTACTATGCTTTCAGTACTGAGAGGTGAATAAGTAGAAGTTTTCCATCCATCACTCCCTCACAAACTTTATTTATAAGAAGTGATGAGCCAAACATTTTTCTTGTAAGAAAGGAAGCATAAATGATTACAAACAAAAATCATGCTTAATTGTATAACGATGAATTGGCCAATGGTCAGTCTCTCCCCTTTCCAAAGAATTAAACTGTGAACAGAAAATAAAAAACAGTCTAGTAAGAGTTTCAGCACTTAGTATTTCCTTTTGTTGGTAATAAATAATAAAACACCAGGATTACTTTTAAATTTTACTCTCTACATAGCAGAGAAAGTAAATAACTAACAAATTATCATATAAAGACATTTGGAATTCAGGTCTTATTCTAAGAGCAAACACCTAACTTATTATGAGGAGTTAAAAGTTTCAAAAGAATTTTATGAATTATTGCCCCACTATTATTAGTTTTTCTTTAAAAAAATTCACTCATGCTGGCCTGTAATCCTAGCTACTCTGGAGGCTGAGATCTGAGGATCACCATTCAAAGCCAGCCCAGGCAGGAAATTCCGTGAGACTCTTCCCTCCAATAAACCACCAGAAAACCAGAAGTGGAGCTGTGGCTCAAGTGGTAGAGTGCTTGCCTTGAGCTAAAGAGCCTGAGGGACAGCACCCAGGCCCAGAGTTCAAGCCCTAGGATGGACAAAAAACAAACACCTCATATTTTTATTTTAAAAAGCCAAAAATTGGTTATCAAAATTCTCATTTTTATTTTTATCCCTTGGCCAAATTAGCTTTATTTTTATTGTTAAAAAATGTGTATTATGGTTTTTTTTTAGTTTTCATTTAATTGCACCAGATTTCTCCCATAGCTAAGTGTAACTACAGCAACTTGCTTGCAACTACTATATATAATATATATACACTACATACACATATATATATATAATATATACTATATATACACTACACACACATATATATGTACTATATATACATTTATACTATATATACTATATATGGGTGGAGAGGATATATATGTGTGTGTGTTATAGATAGATAGGTAGGTAGGTACATAGGTAGGTAGATAGATGATAGATATGTAGATAGACAGACAGACAGACAGATAGATAGATAGATAGATAGATAGATAGATAGATAGATAGATAGACAGACAGACAGACAGGTAGATAGAGATAGATAGATAGATAGATAGATAGATAGATAGATAGATAGATAGATAGATAGATAGATAGATAGATAGATAGATGGATGATAGACAGATAGATGATAGATAGGTAGATAGACAGATAGGTAGGTAGACAGACAGACAGACAGACAGACAGATGGTTGATAGATCCTATTCTCGCTATGAGGTTTAAACTAAGGAATACGTAGAGCGCGTGAGAGCCCCAGGAGAAATCAGGGTGCGCAATAAAAAGGCGTCAATGCAGTGGAAACAAGCTTTCCGATGCGTGTTAGTTTCCATCTCTGCGTCACGTCTTTGGGACAGTGGCAGCAGCGCGCCTGCGGAGCGGCCCGGCCCGGCGCCTGCGGAGCGGCCCGGCCCGGCGCCTGCGGAGCGGCCCCCCGAGCGAGCCGCTGCTGCGCGAGGCCTTTGCCGCAGAAGCTTCGAAGTTGCTGTTCACCAACTCCGGGCTGCAAACAGAAGTGTGTTCCGCTCCCCCTGCAGGTGACAAGGTCATCCCGCTCTTCATTCCCCAGTGCGGATCGTGCAGGGTGTGTAAACACCCGGAGAGCAACTTCTGCCAGGCGGCCGAGTAGGTGTCCTGTCCGGGCGGGGCCGGCCCGGGGCCGGGGGGC
>NW_012267286.1:12063454-12083110 GCF_000151885.1 Dipodomys ordii
AGAAGAAGAAGAAGAAGAAGAAGAAGAAGAAGAAGAAGAAGAAGAAGAAGAAGAAGAAGAAGAAGAAGAAGAAGAAGAAGAAAGAAGAAGAAGAGAGGGAAAAGGCAGAAGTTGAGCAGAGACTGAAGTAGTAGAGTGCTAGCCTTGAGCAAACAGCTCAGGTACAGCACCCAGGTTCTAAGTTCAAACCCCCAGACTGGCAAAATTGCTTTTCATATGTATATGACACCAAAGCAATTTGTACAAGACATTAAAGCTTAAATGAACCTACTGAAAATGTCATCAAGATTAGAGTTGCCCATATTTAGAGCTCAAAGATAATCCACTGATTCTCACATCAGAAGGCCCTGGAAACTGTATTCTTCTTGCAAAGATTCTGATTTAATTGATGTGAGCTGTGACCTGACATGAGCTTTTTAATGATAAGCCTTTAAAAAAAATGGAAGTAAGTATAGCTAAAAGAGGTTTGAGTTAGCCCCTAGTAGCACACTTAATCATGGTATTAAGCATACACTTTGTACTAGCAATCACTGTTTGGTCTATTTTTTGCATTTTGTGAAAACACAGGTCGCTCGGGGGTCCATCTGTGCTGTGTTTGGCCTGGGAGGGGTTGGTCTGTCTGTTGTCATTGGCTGTAAAGCAGCGGGCGCAGCCAGGATCATTGCAGTGGACATCAACAAGGATAAGTTTGCAAAGGCCAAAGAGTTAGGTGCCACTGAGTGCATCAACCCCCAAGACTATGACAAACCCATCCATGAAGTGCTACACGAAATGACTGATGGAGGTGTGGATTTCTCCTTTGAAGTCATCGGTCGGCTTGACACCATGGTACGTCCTCCGACATCCTTGAGATTTCTGCTTCTTCTATCTAGGTGGTAGGGGACAAAAAGCTTATGTATAAACATTTTTCTTAGAATGGCAACTTTCCATCTCCTGTTTGTTATTTAGATTGTTTAATATAGTGCTATAAGAAATCCTTCGCTTTATCAGGTAACAAACCTGTCTCAAGTAGTATTTTTTCCCTTGATGGGGAAAGGATTGCTTTTTATTCAGCCATTAAAAATCAGTTTTCAGTTAAAATAATTCAAGTTAAACTGTAAGTAATGCAAACTCTGTCCTTAAATTGGCCTGTTTGCCTTTCCTCAACACCCTTAAATACTTTAACAGGTTTTCATGTTTTCTTCACATGTGTTTTCTCACATATCACCATCTCTCCAAAAGATAAAATATTGAGCAATCTAGAGCTAAATGTAATTTTATTAACAGAAAATGTGCCCTAAAACAGTGGCTGCTTTGCTTTAGTGTATCACTGTACATTACAGTGATACATACACCACAACGAGTTCAACTCCAGACACATAGCAGTCACCCAGTGCCTATGTATTGAAGTGAATACTGTAAAAACTAAACAGTCAGCAGATTGTGCTCCGCATATACCTCCTGTATACCTCATGCACTCTTTACGGATTACATGAGATAATGCAGGTAACATTCCTACCACAGTGTCACCTGTCATGTAGTAAGCTCTCAATGAATGCCAGCTGGTGTTAATGATGTAAAAATACAACTCCCAAGCTTTCATCGCTTGCATTTTTTTAAATATACAAGATACTACTTTCTAGTAAATACAAATGTTATTATCTCTTAGCCATATTTTACTTCACCTGAGTTCTCTAGCATTTGCTGAAAATTGTCCCCGGAGGCCAACACATTCCATGCCAATAAATCTTGGCAATGTTGTAACAGGGAACTCTAATCTGAGAGCAAAGTTCCTGACAGTGTTAACGTGGAAAATTGTGCCACACAGGTCAGGACCTTCCAAGAGAATCCAACTTGTTCCAAAGCTAAAGCTTTTCTCATTCGTATCTTCCCTGTTCCCTCAAGTAGAATTGGACTGTCACTTTATTTGATAATGCCAATAATCTGGTAGCCACATATGCTGAGGATAGCTGATCTTCTAAGTGTAATACTTCAAAATTAGAAGGCTTATCACTCTATATTCTAGAAAATTCGGCGCCATTTTCACCATAAACTATGTCCAAAAATGACTGGAGCAAAAAGCTTTCTGGGCTATTTTGTGACAGGATGATAGGTTAGGTTCAAGTAAAACCAATGCACATTTTGGCTAGTGGATAAGGTAACTTGAAACACATGCATCTTAGACATGGACAGTAGAACAAAGATCTCTTAAGAGATGCATTACCAACTGGATGAAAGACCAGTTCTCATGATGTAATCATCACGTTATGTTCACCACCAAAATACTTGGTTCCAACCAAGTACTAGGTTCAAATTACCTACTTAAATAGATAAATGAAAAATCAAATGAACCAACTTATAGATGCCTTGCTACGCATGAGAAACAGTATCCTTTGCGGAGGATAGGGACTGCATGCATCTATAACGATTCTGACCTCTTTGTCAGTTTCTACAGAAGAATTAGATACACAAAAAATCATTCTATGGTTTTTCATTGAAAAAAAATGCTCTGGGGGCATTTCTTAAAGCCACAGAAGTTTCCTAGGCACAATGAAGAAGGAAGAATAATATTCTTCCTTCCACACAGTTAAAATCAATATGACATGATGCTTTATGTTGTGGGTAGGAGCTAAGAGAATCTACTTCAAGAATGCTAAAAACTACTTTGAATCCAGGTTGCTGCTCTGCTCTGCTGTCAAAATTCACATGGTGTGAGTGTCATTGTAGGGGTGCCTCCTAATGCCCAAAGCCTCTCAATGAACCCCATGGCGCTGCTCGGTGGACGCACCTGGAAAGGAGCTCTATTTGGTGGTAAGTAGTCAGACCTGAGACCCAAATTTCTGTTCACCGCAGCATTTCTTCCCTTTTTTTTTCTTTTGTTAAATGGTTCCCGATACAGGTAGTAGGTATATTTTATTCCTAGTTCCCATGAGTGGTATGCACACATTTACCTTTTCTGGAATATGGAGTCTAGTAGAAACAGCCTTCCAGCCCCCAAACAGGAGGTGGCAGCATACACCCTGCTTTCCACTATGGCACCTGCAGAATCTGCAGTGCGCACTCAGTGCCAGTAATGCGTGATTCCTTTCTCTTCACACCCGTTCAGAAGCTGTGGCACTGTGGCTCAAGCGGTAGAGCGTTTGCCTTGAGCTGAAGAGCTGAGGGACAGTTCAAGGGCCACGACTGACCAAAAAAAAAAAAAAAGTTCTCCTCAGTTCTTCCCTTTTGCAAGAAATAAGACCAGAATTTGAAAAGCAATGGTCAGAAAATAAATAAAACTTCCTGTTGGACTTTAAGGTCCAAATCAGCTAAATGTAGGGGGGAAATTCAGAGAGAAAGTCCCAAAACAGACTTTCTTGCTTCCCCATAAACAAACTAAGACCTTTTGGTATCAGCTGGTTTTCCCTGCTGGTTACAGAAGGTACCAGAATTCCTAGTAGGACAGTAAGTCATGTCTACAGCAGTAATTCACAAGGACACTAGTTGATTGGAGTTGACTAGTTTGTAGTTTATAGTTGACTAAAGTCAAAAGACTGCAAAAGGCTTTTGAAGCACTCTCTGGTTGATCGCATAATAGCAGTCTATGGAATGATATACTTTTTATAAACTATCTTTTTTATTTTATTGGAGATTCTCTTGTCTGATTCTCCTGCTTCCCCCTGCAGGAATCTAACAATGATCTCATCTTCTTTTCAGGCTATAAGAGTAAAAATGCTGTCCCCAAACTTGTGGCTGATTTTATGGCTAAGAAGTTTCCATTGGAACCATTAATAACCAACGTTTTTCCTTTTGCAAAAATAAACGAAGGATTTGACCTCCTTCGCGCTGGAAAGAGGTAAGTTTTGATTTTCTTTTTGTGATCAACGATTGACTAACAGAATGGAAAAGGAGATAGGTGAGGGAGGGGAAATTAAATGTCCTGGTTTTCCATTGCCAGTTCAGTCTGTACATGAAGACCATTCAAAAATCACATTCTGAGAGATAAGAATAGTCAATTTATATTTCCTCTCCTGCTGAACTACATTGTTTACAGCAAACATGAATAATTAGAGCTATTTAGCATGCCTTATAAGAGAGTACCTTTGCCAGAGAAGGCATCAGAGTTCTACAACCATAATTAAGATATGTAGTTATGGAAGCCTCTTCCATGACACTGAAGGCTGACTGTTAATGACTGTAGATTAAATTATATGCAGAAAATACCCAATTTTTTTATTATAGAAGCAGGTACAACTTCATGCAAGATTAATTTCTATATAGATACCACGAAACTTTCTTTTAAAATACTATTCTTATTTCTTTCCACAGTTGATAAAGACCTTTTCTTAAATAAAAGTTATGGTAAAGAGGAAGGATGCAAAATGCTATTTAAAATGTTTACATGTGTGGACTGGGAATGTGGCTTAGTGTTAGAGTGCTTGCCTAGCATGCATGAAGCTCTTGAATCGATTCCTCAGGACCACATAAATAGAAAAAGGCAGAAGTGGTATTGTAACTCAAGTACTAGCTTTGAGCCAAAGAAGCTCAGGGACAGTGCCCAGCCCCTAAGTTCAAGTCCCAGGACTGGCAAAAAACAAACAATAAAGTGTTTACATTTATATTTTTTACAAACATTAGAAAAGGAAAGTCAATCCATTTCTCACCCCAAACAAGCACCTAACAGGGTGATTTTTGATCTGTCACATCTAGAATAGACACAACTATTGACTTCTTTCTAATTCTGTTGTTGCATTTTCTGTTACCTCACATTTCTTCTCATAGGTTTTCAACTTTAAATATTATTTCTTACAGACTCACATGTAAAATATGGCATTAGATACTTCACTGACAAATAGTCTTGCAGAAGAAAAGAAAGCAGCATCCACACAGCACCCGCTGTTCCGCTCATCCAGAGCATTGTGCCTTCCCTAACGCAATTCTGAATCTGTGCTGCCAGGCAGGGCCCAGTTTCACTTCCTCGGACTTTGAGAAATGAAGGCCCTTACTCCCCTCTTTACCCCATCGCTGGCAGCGAGTAACCAGACAAGCCCTTTCTCCTGTTTCTTATGCTTTGCCAGAGTCAGGAATGATGGAAAGTGACAACTGAAAGCACTCAGCATTGCCCTCTCTGCTCTTCTGTTTTTCTAGCATGTAGCAAATGAGTGTGAATTGTGTAAAAGTTAACACCACATCTCTTATCTCCTCTTTCAGTATTCGCACAGTTCTGACATTCTGAAACCATTCAGATGCTTTCCTGGAAGCCAGCCTCTGACTCCTCCTTCTCAGCGCACCTGGAGCACCTGCCTGCCACGGGGCATCATCAGTTCTGTTCCTTAGAGGTGCCATCAGTAAATCACTTGCACAAGCTTTCCAAAAGAAACCGAAATTCCTCTCAATTAAATGCTTAGAATCCAAGCAAGAGCTAATGAAGAGCAGCTGAAAACAAATGAACCTACTTAAGTTTTCCCTCTTACTCACTGTATTTACACAGCCTATCCTTTTCCTTATGCTCAAGAAAAGATACTTCTTGTGCCTTCCTGCAAGTTTATTTTATTTTATTTTTATCTTTTAAGCCATCAATCATTGAAACCCAGGGAAGGGGATCTTCTTTCCTGGATTTACCCATTCCAGGGCTTGAAGTCCTACCTCTGTCTCTGTCTCCACTGTCCGTCTTTGTCTCTTCTGTCACTGTGTGTGTGTCTCCCTTTCTCTCTCACCCCCATGGTAATAGTGTCTGAACTCAGGGCCTTGTATTTGCTAGGCACTATGTTTTCCTTTTTATAAAATTAAAGCTGTGGAAGATAAATTTAGCTTATAAACTTACAAGTAAATAAGTCGGGTCGTATGCAATTGTATACAAATACCTTAACCAAAATATAGTAGACACAAAAAAGAACTCAGTGTAGTTTCTTAGAAAAGTAAAATCAAAGTTCAGCACAATAAAACACCAGGAAATGGGTGCTCAAAAGGGGTGGGAACAGTGGGTGGATACATTCATAATATTTAATGTATGTATATGAAAAAGGAAGTGAGAAAGTTGATGTGACTGACAGGTGGGAGAGGGGAAAATGGCGGAAGCAGAGATTCCAGTGGAGATGCGCTGGACACAGAACTGGACACATTAAATTGTAACTCCTTGTATAATCATTTCAAGATTCTTAAAAATCATTTTAAAAAACAAATTTAAAAAAAACAGAAGTTGAAAGAAATAGTCCGTGAAATGGACTATTGCAGGAACTGCTATTAACATGCCCAGAGGGAAAAGATGATATTATGTGCATGAATAAGAACATGATGTCATCTTTTAAAAATGTTTTGGGAGTTAAAAATGATCATTCCCAGAATGGAACTGCAATAAACACATAAAAGATCGGAATAAATCTACCTCCCTTGAAGTACCACAGAAACTGACCAATTAAGTTAAAGGACCCTATGGGGGTAGAGAAAGGCTATGGTCTTTCTCTGGATAGAATGAAGGAGTTCTCCAGGACGAGGATGGAAACGCTCCAGGATGACAGGGTGACCACCTGCAAGGCACATGCTGTCACACTGGAGAAGCTCAAACTAAAATTCCAGTATCTGCACCAACTCTTAGCTGAACACATACTGTGTCTTCACCTCCTTAGCTGGGGGAAAAATGACACGCTGTAAAAAATGTGTTACAAAATTTGAAAAGTAAGAGATGTGACAGACTTCTTTTTTTTTCTTTTCTTTTCTTTTTTATTGTGAAAATACTGTACAGAGGGGTTACAATTACATGGGCAAGATAATGAGTACATTTCTTATCAAGCATTGTAGCCTCCTACTTTGTTTCCCCTTCACATCCCTTCCCATCCTCCCCCTGCTCCCCCACCCAACCCTCCCCCCCCCACCAAAGTTGTAAAGTTTGTTTTCAACATACTACTTGTACGTCTCATTGTTGCAATGGGTCCACCTGTATCCCTATTTAAACGATTTGTTTTTTCCCTTCCCCTCCACAAATTATAACAACATCAAATACAGTGAGTCAAGCAGAAAAGGTCAGATAAGTTGATGTTAGGGAAATGAACCCTAAGATATGTATTCATCCGATTGTTTCTAACACATTTATAAGATTATTTCTTTGTTGCTTTGTATGTCCCTCTCCCACGGTATAACCCCTGCTTTCACTGACAGACTTGCTTCTATAAAATGGGGATAACAAGAGGGCCTACATCATGTAGTTTTTTGTGAGGTTTAAGTAAATTGTTAAGTGGAAAGTTACAATAGGATCTGGCACAGATGAAGAAACCAGGCTTTTAGTTGTCATGATTAATATTAGCATTTGGATAAACCAGCTTTCTGTTGCTGTAGCAAACATCTGAGATAAGCAATATACAAAGAAATGGTTCATTGAGGCTCGTCATGATCCATTGGCCATGATCATGGCAGAAGGTTGTGGTGAGAAATCTGAAGAGAGAGAGACAGAGAGGTACGAGGGAGGGAGAGGGAAGAGGAATAGAGAGAGGGACAAGTAGAAGGAGGAAAGGATAAGGTCTTATAATCCTCTACAGGCACACGCTCAATGACTTAAAGTTTTCTCCTTATGCCCCACCTCTCAAAGTTTCCACCATCTTCCAGTTTTGCCAAGCTGGAAGCAATGCTTTTAATGCATAAGCACATTTAAGATCCAAATTATAACATTATTTATCAGGCAGGTTATTAAACTCCAGACTTATGCTTCTTGAGGAATTGGCTCCATCATTCAATGTGCAACCTTGGGAAATTCACCTAAGTAAAGCAAAGATTGCATAAACCTAACAAAGCCAGAACCCCCTAAGTGTTAGATATGAATTTATAAGGTTGCAAAAATAACAATACATTGACATACATTATTAGAGTATATTTGTTGTACAAATTGGTTTCTTAATGTTATTTCCACATGTGTATAAGATATACATTGATCATATATCCCTTCTGTGACTCCTTATTATTTTCCCCTCCGTTTTCCTTACAATTTTAATGGGTAAAAATTGTATTTAAAATTCTTTTTGTCGGTCATGAGGCTGGAACTCTGGGCCTGGGCACTGTTCCTCAGCTATTCAGCTAAAGGCTAGCACTCTACCATTTGAGCCACAGCGCCACTTCTGGCTTTTTCTGCTTATGTGGTGCTGAGGAATTGAACCCAGGGCCTCATGCATGCAAGGCAAGCACTCTATCACTGAGCCACCTTCCCAGCCCCATATTTTAAAATTTTTGAAAAGAAGAAAACAATAGCTCAAAATTTCTTTTAGCTTTCATTTGTTTGAATATTATGCCAAATGTGGCATTTGTATTACTTTCCATATTTGAAGGCACTCTAAACATTTAGTTTTTCCACATCATTTTGGTAATTAAGTTTTAGAGCATATGCCAAGCATATTGACTGAACAATTTAAAATAAATCACCAAAATATTTGTGGAACATTTTGATGATTTGTAGTTTGGCTGTCAGGAAACAATGGAATGAACATCTTCTTTGGCTTTGGATATCAACTTCCGTGATTTCCTCTGACCCTTCTCCAGGGAATGTAAGCAAACGTTCTGTTCCTTTGCTCATAATCTTCCTGGAAAGGTTGCAGCTCCAAGGCTACAGCGAGGTCAACAAGCACCCAGCATCCTCAAATCAGAATGAAAGACTGGTTGAATAACCATGCTGCAGGAACTTAAAACCTCAGTCCAGAGCTCTATTTTACAATCACTGAATTCTTATTCTTCATCCTGCACCTTATCCTTCAAGTGCTCCAAAGTTCTCAGACCATGCACAAATAAGAAGTGATGCCATCTTCCATGCTAGCAAGTTTTAAATTACTAATCTCATTCATTTCCAATTAATTTAATCCCCCAAATGAAGGATTTGAATGGAAGGTGACTTCTGTAGGTCACAATAATACTTCTCTGGTCCTTGTAGTTCATGAGGCCCTGGGAGAAAAGCAAGCAGCCATGTTTCTTGACTTGGTTTTGCCCTCGGAGGCTTTGGAGTCAAATCTCAAACCTGTTTGTTGTTAGTTGCATATTTATATTTGCGATGCCAATTCTTGGCTTCCTGCTAGTCTTTGCATACTTTTTTTTTTAATTTTTTTTGGGGGGGTCCAATTGTGGGGCCTGAACTCTGGGCCTGGGTGCTGTCCTTCAGCTCTTCAGCTCAAGGCTAGCGCTCTACCACTTGAGCTACAGCGCCACTTCCGGCTTTTTTCTTTTTGCATATGTGGTGCTGAGGAATCGAACCCTCGGTAACTATGTCCTACTCATGGGTAGTGAAGCATAGCAATCACACTCTCTCACATCGTGACTTATATGGCAAAGAGGCCATGTGCAGGTGGGAGTGTACAGAAAGAGCCACACCCAGGTGGCCTGTGTACATGACAAATAGCAGTTTCCAATAAAACAAAAAACATCCCAAAACATCCTGTTTACCATAACACCTTTCACACCTCCCAAAAAAACATCCTATTTTTTTTTTAAAAAAAACCCTATTTACTAAGTCTAAGGCCCAAGTTTCCTATTTACTAAGACACCTTTCATACCTCCCAAGTTCCCTAATTACCAAGTCTAAGGCCAAACAACCTGCTGGGTTTCTGGGCTTTTTCTGAGTTCTGCTACATTTCAGTAACCTGATGTTTAACTTGTTTATTATTTCATACTTGGGTCTTTACCTCTGGAATTTCCCTTTAATGTCCTGTCCTATTTTGTAATAATTAATAATTTTGTTCTATCTCTGATTTCACATTTTACAGCAGGTCTTTGAGACAGGAGTCCACCTACAGCTGCCGACTTTCTAGTAATGACTCCCAATTCGGCCTCTCAAGATGTGGCTTCTCTGTTTCTCACAACTGAATTTCCATACAACAAATTTAGCCAAAACTATCTGATCCCTAACTCTGGGTCAGGCCCTGAGTGAAGTGCTGGGAATGCACCAGGACAGTACAGGGAACATCATCATCTCCTTTGGTGTTACACTCTATATGCTCCAACTGTCCCTTAGCACTGGCCACTTCCTACCTCATGTGAAGGGCCTCTGTCTTTCCTTCTGACCACTGTCACCCCATGCTGACCAACAGCTCTTTGAAGAGGAGATAATGCTGTACCTGCTGGATGATAAGATTCCCGTTGCACAGTGACTGTCCTAACATAATGGAGCATAAGAAGTCAACTATTATTCACTAAACACCTATTGAATACCTGATACTAGGTACAGGTGAGACTGAAATAGTAATGAAATTTAAGAAGACCTTCCCCAGCCAGAAATTTCCTGTCAAGTTTAAGAGAGAATGATCTCCTCATATATACAAAGGCCAACAAGAGAAACTAAATTTTAAATATCACAAGAAGAAAAGCAAAATAGTGTGAACCAAAGTACATTTTTTCTCTTGTTTTTCTTTTCAACAGAGTGAGATAACATCAGATAAAAGTCAACCTTGACTGAACCTCATGCTATACAAAAATAAACCTGAAACACACACACACACACACACACACACACACACACAAATACAGATGATGAAGTTTCTCTAAGAAAGCATTGAGAAATATATTTATGATCATGATAGGAAGTTCTAGAGTATTTAGATAGGACTACTAGGTAAATAGAAAATATGGTCATCTCTGGGGTTAAACACTTCTAATCTCCAAAAGAAAAATGAAATAGAGTTCTCGGGCCAGGCTTCCCCGAAGTGGCATTCGGTTCCCGGGTTGGGGTCGAGGTGTCCTACATCCCCGGCCAGCCGGTCACCGCCATGGTGCAACGAGTTGAAATTCACAAGCTATGCCAAGGTGAGAACTTAATCCTTGGCTTCAGCATCGGAGGTGGGATTGACCAGGATCCCTCCCAGAATCCCTTCTCAGAAGATAGACAAGAGCATTTATGTCACACGTGTATCTGAGGGAGGTCCTGGGGAAATTGCTGGGTTACAGATTGGAGACAAGATCATCCAGGTAAATGGCTGGGACATGACCATGGTGACACATGACCAGGCCCAGAAGCGGCTCACCAAGCGCTCAGAAGAAGTGGTGCATCTGCTGGTGACAAGGTAGTCGCTGCAGAAGGCCGTGCAGCAGTCCATGTTTCCTAACAGCTGGCCCTGACTCATACCTGTCTGCCTATTTGTACAGTGACATGACTACCATGCTCTGCCTACTTCCTGGCTTCTGTTTGCTGGGCCTCAGCTCAGAAGGGTGGCAGCTGATCCCCAGGCTGAGCCAGCTTCCTTCCCCTCTTACCCCAAGTCTGAGGCCTGGTAGCAGCAGTTTCCTCTGGACACTGAGGATTGGAAACCAGGGCCTGAAGTTGAGTGGTTGTGGGTCTGCAGTGACTACATTCAGTCCTCAGCCCTGCTGCCTGCCCACAGCAGTGCCCAGGTGAACAGGAAACACCTGACAGTTGCCAAAGCTAGGAAATGCCAGGTGGGGCCTCTTTTCTGTTTGTTCTGGCTACAGAACTTGGCCCTGCCTTGTTACTACCACAATGTCTGTGCTGCATGCTTCCTGGGCACCCCACTGCTCCCCACATGCCCAGCTGGGGTCTGAACTCACACAGAACCAGAGCTACTTAACCTCCACTCCCACAGGTGCTGGCCTGGGGTGGGTGTGGGGGGGTGGTGTCTGCTCACAGGATTGCCACAAAATTGCCACATTTCTCTTCATCTGTGGGTTTAACTTTTGCATTTTTTAAAATACAAAGTGTTTTTATCTTACCATTTGGAAAATGCCAGTTTCACTTTTGAATGTAGCTTACTAATTCATATCTGGGAGCAACTCCTTTTAGCACACACGAACAAGCCTTCATTTGGTTGATGTGGAAATGGGGCAGTATGATGCTGTCCCACACTTGACATCTTGTGCTCAATAAAGGATGAAATTTTTAAAAAAATGAAATAGAAATATTAGGTTGAGAGTCAAAAATCATAATTTAGATGCTTAAAGACCTGTAATTTGAAAATGTAACTATATTATCAGTGTAGAATCCTGGCTCCTACAAATATATTTCCGGCAAATATATCCACTGACTCAGATAAAAAGGGCAAGGAGTCTTTATTAGCAGCACAACAACAGATCGCACTCATCAGGTAGTGAAGCATAGGGGTCAAGCTTTCTCACAGCATGGCTTATAAAGGAAAGAGACCACACACAGATGGCAGTATATGTGACAGAGCCACACGTAGGTGGCAATGTACATGACAGAAACAGTCAATAATCACAAATGGAAATTTCTAGTAAACAAAGCAATAAGTCAGAAGCAAAGACCACATTCCAGATTTTTCCTTTGTTAGGGGTTTAACTGTTATTTAACAAAACACATCCCAAGCTTCCTATTTACAAAAAAAAAATACATTTCAAACGTATTTCACACATCCTAAACTTCTTGTTTACTAAAACACATTTACCACATCCTAAGCTTCTTATTTACCAAGTCTAAGGCCAAATCATCTTCCATGTTTCCAAGTTTTTCCTGAATTCTGCTGTTATTTACCACATTTCAGTAAGTTGATGTTTAACTTACAGTTTCTCTCTACAAAGAGGTTCTGCCTTCAATTCTTTGTCCCATTTTTAATAATCAATGATTTTGTTCTGTCTCTGATTTTGCATTTTACAAGCAGCACAACTTAAAGTTAGACAATTCATAAGGAAATGGAAAAACCTGAAAAAATATATTAAGCAAAGTAAGCAAGACCAAAGAAACATAGGGTTCATGATCTCCCTATTTGTAACAACTAGAATATCTGTAGATTATTCTAGGCAGAAGATCATGATAGCTCAATAACTATGTGCATATGACCATAGAAAATGATGCTTATAGAAATGAACTCCAAGAACGGAAACAAGAGGGTTGTTTTTAGTGTACTGTTTGCAGTCATTTCTCTTTTTCTTTCTTTTATTCTTTGGTTTACTCCCTGTTGTCATTGTTTTTTATTTCTGTGCCCTTTGTCTTGTATATAAGCTTATCTGATTCAGGGAAGCATAGTAGGGAGTTACAGAAATGATGGGACAAAGGATGAATCAATACAACAGTAATACTCACTAGACACTATGTTGGGAATGAATTTTACAACTTGGGGAGGAGGAGAGGGAGGGGGGAGAGTGGGAAAAAATGAGAGCGGGGGTAACACTGTTCAAAAAGAAATGTACTTATTACCTTACTTTAACCCTAACCCTTCTGTACATCACCTTTACAATAAGAAAGGGGGGGGAATAAAATTAGGCAAGGGGCTTAATAAGAACTTCGCCAAAGAAGATATATGTGATTGGCTAAAAGATCCAGGGAAAAGTGATCACTATCATTTATTCTGGAAGAAATGCAAATACAATGAAACAACTTTCTGTACTCAGGACTTGCCACACAATACTATAAGACCAGCCACGTTCAGTGAGGTTGACAAGGGTGTGGAGCATCTGCAGTGCATACTCACTGCTAGTTTGTGTGGGAGTTGGTACAAGTATTGTAATAAATTGTTTGGCAGTTTCTTATAGTTAAACTTCTTGTGACCCAGTAATTCCACCCTTAGGATTTTATCCAAGAGAATTAGAACATATGTGTACACACACACACACACAAAATCTTCTTTAGAATAGATGAATAATTCCTTGCTCAGCAATAAAAAAGAAATAGACCGGTGATTCATACACATAAAGCTATATGGCTGATCTTAGAGAAACAGAGAAGGAGGGAGCTATCCCAAACTCATTCTACTATGCCAATATCACACTCATCCCTAAACCAGGCAAAGACCCAACCAAAAAGGAGAATTACAGACCAATTTCCTTGATGAACACAGATGCAAAGATCCTTAACAAAATTCTAGCTAACAGAATCCAGAAACACATAAAAAAAATCATACACTATGACCAGGTAGGCTCATCCCAGAGATGCAGGGATGGCTTAACATACATAAGTCAATAAATGTAATCCAACACATCAACAGAGCCAAGATCAAGAATCACATGATTATTGCCACAGATGTAGAAAAGGCCTTTGATAAAATTCAACATTCATTCATGCTAAAAGCTCTGGAGAAAATAGGAATAGAAGGAACATTTCTTAAAGCAATAAAAGCCATTTACGACAGACCAATAGTCAATATTATACTTAATGGGGAAAAGCTACAACCAATTCTCCTAAAATCAGGAACAAGGCAAGGATGCCCACTGTCTCCACTCCTCTTCAATATAGTCCTGGAACCCTTAGCCAGGGCAATAAGACAAGAAAAAGACATTAAAGGGATCTGCATAGGGAAAGAAGAAGTTAAACTATCCCTTTTTGCAGATAACATGATACTATACCTTCACGATCCCAAAACCTCATCCCCAAACTCTTAGACCTTATAAACCTCTCAAAGTAGCAGGATACAAAAATCAACCCACAAAAATCAGTCGCCTTCCTGTACACTGACAATGTACAAGCAGAGAGGGAAATAAAGGAAGCAACCCCATTCACAATTACCTCCCCAAAAATAAAATGTTTAGGAATTAACCTAACCAACGATGTAAAAGAACTATTTAATGAAAACTATAAAAAGTTAAAGAAAGAAATTACAGAAGACACTAGGAAATGGAAAGACCTCCCATGCTCTTGGATAGGCAGACTTAATATAGTGAAAATGGCAATACTGCCAAAATTAATATATAAATTCAATGCAATTCCTATTAAAATCCCAATGATGTACATCTCTGAAATACAGAAAACAGTCCAAAAATTCATATGGAACAACAAAAGACCTAGAATAGCCAAAACAATTCTAGGGAATAAAGACAACATGGGAGGGATCTCGACACCAAACTTCAAACTCTACTATAGAGCCATAATAACAAAGACAGCATGGTACTGGCACAAAAACAGACCTAAAGACCAATGGAATAGGATAGAAGATCCAGAAATAAATCCACATGCCTACAGTCAGCTGATATTTGACAAAGGAGCCAAAGACATACAATGGAAGAAATACAGCCTCTTCAACCGCTGGTGCTGGGAAAACTGGGCAGCCACATGCAGAAAACTAAAAGTGGACCCCAGCCTATCACCATGCACCAACATCAACTCAAAATGGATTAAAGACCTTAACATTAAACCTGAATCTCTGAAACTACTGCAGGACGGAGTAGGAGAGACACTTTAACTTATAGGCACAGGAAGGAACTTCCTGAATAGAATCCCAGGGTCACAACAAATTGGAGAGAGACTTGACAAATGGGACTACCTTAAAATAAAAAGCTTCTGCACAGCTAAAGCTATAGCAACCAAGCTAGAAAGACAACCAACTAATTGGGAAAAAATATTGACCAGCAATATATCAGACAAGGGGTTAATATCCAGTATATACAGGGAACTCAAGAAACTAACTCTCCCAACCCTAAAAAAACAATTACTAAATGGGCAAGGGAACTAAAAAGAGACTTCTCAGATGAAGAGATAAAAATGGCAAAGCAACACATGAGGAAATGTTCACCATCCCTGGTTGTGAAGGAAATGCAAATAAAGACAACCCTGAGATACCACCTTACCCCAGTCAGAATGTCCCACATCCTCAAGTCAACCAAAGGCAAATGCTGGAGGGGATGCAGAGAAAGAGGAACCCTATTACACTGCTGGTGGGAATATACACTTATACAACCACTTTGGAACGCAGTCTGGAGGGCCTCAGAAAGCTAAATATTGACTTTCCTTATGACCCAGTCATACCACTTCTAGGCATCTATCCTGAACAACAGTAACCAGTATACAAGGACACATGCTCCTCCATGTTTATTGCAGCACTGTTCACAATAGCTAGGATATGGAAACAACCTAGATGTCCCACCACAGATGAATGGATCCAAAAATTGTGGTATCTATACACAATGGAATATTATGCAGACATTGGAAATGACAAAATAATGGAATTTGCAGGGAAATGGATGGAGCTAGAAGAAATCATGTTGAGTGAAGTAAGCCAAGAGCAAAGCGACAAAAGGTACATGGTCTCCCTGATAAGTGGATGTTAAATCCAAAATGTTAGGTGATACGACAAAATTAACAGGACTTAGGAAACAAAGGACTTCCACTCATCTGGTCAAATCTCTGCTAAATAACCCCATGCTGCTGATCACATGTATGGTATATAGGTGCACACTGGAGGGAAACCAGGAGGATGACACAGAACTAGAGGGTATCAGGGAAAATCACACAACAGCGGGACCCATCAGCTGCACTGGACATTGACCAAAATGAACTAAGCAACTCAATGGCAGCGATGGGAGGGAGGGAACAAGTGGGAAAGAGGGAACAGCTGATGCTATGCAAAACAAAAGAAATGTACATATCACCCAATGTGGAAGAAATAACTGTATCGCAAAGTTCACAGAACTGCGTGATAGACAATTTGCTCCAGGAAAGTTAGAATGTATTTGTGACTTTAACTGAGCATCACTATCCCACAATACTGTGAAACTGGGGAAATTATGTAACCACTTAATCACAATAAAAAATTTGAAACAACAACAACAAAAAAACTATATGGCTGAACCCTGAAGACATCATGCTGAGAGAAAGAAGCTTTATGACTGTGAAGCCACCTGAACCACGTTTGCTTTCTTGGGTTGCTGGTGGGAGTTGGAAACTGATTTGGAGGGGGCTCTAGGCAGCTTTCTGGGAGCAGAAATGTTGTGAATTATAATGTATTGAGTCACACACGTGAATGCATTTTTCATAACTCATCAAAGTGGACATTTAAGGTCTATGAATTTCTTAAAGTTACATTTTAATAAAAAACAACATGTAGTTTCCACTGGGGGGGGGTGGGGAGGGTAGGAGAGGAAAAAAGTACTCACAGATTTCTTTGAGTCTAGGTTTCAGCACATCCTCAAAAGAAGTACAAGACTCAACAAGTTGTTCACCTCATGGCTAAGAATGAAAAAGAGGGGCCAAGACTGGGTGGTGTCCCACAGTTCAGATCCAGCCCCTCCAGTGATGTAAGACCTCCCATTAGACCCTGCCCCTTAATACCACTACAGTCTCCCAACAGTACCAAGATGGAGACCAAACCTTTAACACACAGCTTTTAAGGAATATTCCCAGATCCAAACTATGACACACATAGATCAGCCCTTTGAGTTTCATCTATAGATAAGAAACCAAAGCAAAAGACCACTAGATGTTAAGTCAAAGAGCACATAGTTAGGGGGAAAAATGCCACAACCACTGTCCCATGCTGCCTGTCAGCACAGACAGAGATCATCTCTTCTCATCACTGCCACTACCTGGACCTAGACTCATGCCTGGCACAAATCCTCTGTCCGTACTGACTGATGGTATGTCTACTCCTCAGCCTAAAGAAGAGTGAGCATGCAGAGTAAGCACACTTCTCTCCAGTTGCTCTGTCTGTACTTCTTCCTTTGTGCTCCCCATGGGGATTCCAAGTTGGAGTTTATTAAAGGATAACAACTCTGCATGACAGTTAACTCCAGTGAGGTCATTCAGAGTTGTTTTTCTTTTAATTCCTCCTTCCTTCCTGGAGGAGGAATATGAGTCCTAAAAGACGGAGATAAAATTTTGATTGTTGGGTAATAGTTAACCTAATGAAATCCAGATGTGACCTGTAATTGGTATGTTGCAACCCATGTCAAGGTTGTCTAGTTCAGTGTCTTTTTCATAGTGAAATGATGTTGTGGTGATGGGGTTGAGGACTCCATTACATCCTGCCTCTTAACGCCACCACATGCTTAGAATTGAGTAGTAGTTCTGCTCTGAAATCTCTAGTAGTTCAGAGAGGACAGGGCTCAGCTAAGTACAGCAAGGAACATGCACAGAATAGTGGAATTAGGTAATCTGTAAGTGCACTGGGTAAAGAAATAAAAATTAGAGAATGTAACAACTAAGAAAGAATAACAATGCTGACTCACAATGGAAATGGTATATACACATATCTCAAAATGTATAGGATTCCAAGGAGATGTTTCTCCTGTATATGGAAATCATTTTATTGAGGATTTATTAAAAACAAAATATAACTGACTTAGCAAATATACAATTAGAGAATCTATGGAGTTATCTTTATGTGAAGTCAAATTGACGAAAACTCCACTCTGAAATCTTGTTCACTGACCAATGGTTTCTATATGTAAAGAGTTAGAATTGGAAGACATTGATCCAGGAAATGGAAACAAGAGACTTTTTCTTTGTTGTTTTTTTAGGATTTTTTTTGTCTTGTTTGTTACTTTATCTGTCTTTGGGAGGGTAAGGAGGACACAAGAAATAGAGGGCCAAAGGGTAAACAAATGCAGCAGTGGTACTCACTAAACACTATGTTGAAAATGAACTATGCAACTTGTGGGTGGCAATAAGAGGGAAAAACTAGGAGAGAGCAAGAGAAGGAGTGATATTGTTCAAAAAGAAACAAATTTGTTACCTGACTTATGTAACTTTAACCCCTCTGAACACCACCTTTATAATAACATTTTTTTACGAAAGAAAAATTAAAAATAAAATAAAAACAGCGATTTCTCTGAAATATCATGTAAAATCAGTAAAGCAAAACAGGTCAAAGTATTTGAAGAGCCATAAATGCACAGGCCAAATAATATAAGTATAAAATTGGAGGGGATAGGAAGGCAACTCAGAGCTTTAAGCTTGCTTTGCTGGTGAGCACTTGAGCTATGCCTCCAGCCTGGATTTTTGCTACTGAATTTGGAAATGGAATCTTAGAGACTTTTCTGCCCAGGCTGGCTTCAAATACTTTCCTGGATCTCAGGTACAAGCCACTAGAACTATTGTTTTTCCACATATTATAACACCATGCAGAAAATTTCCACAGCTTCTGAATAAAACAATGTCTCCATCCTGAAACATCTGCATGATCCTTACAATAACTGGACATTCATGTAGTTTTGACAGTTCATTAAAAACATAATCCATTATGCATGAATATTACATCGACATAATTTACAATAATATATATACATATATTCAATGCATAAAAGATGTTTTACCCCACACCAAAAGAGCCCTGCAATGGTTTTCAGTTTATTTTGCATGCTTGCAATTGATCACCTAGCAATGACAATTCAAGTCAGAGCTGCTATGGTATTTAAAAAATTATAAAAAACAGAGCATGTTGGTTAAGACCAAATAATAAATGACTAGCTCTCAGTTGTTTTATTTTAACCCTTCTCAACTTAAATATTCAGTTCTGAGTTTCACAGACAGTTGCCTAGTGAATTCCAAATGAGCCAGAAAAACTACTGACATCAAGATGAACGAGAATGCAGAAACAGTGGTCAATGTCTAGAGAATCACAGCTCCTTGGGAGGTATTAATAGAGGGCCATATCAACAGGGTGCCAGAATCTCTTTCTCCCCCTAATCTTTGCCAACATTTGTCTTTTCTTTTCTTTTTTATTTCCTTGATAATAGCCATTCTGAATTGAGATGAAATACATGTTGCTTTTATTTTCCTTTCCTTTACAGCTAAAGATGCTGAGTATTTCTTCATGCACTTATTGGTCATTTTCACTTGCTTTGAAAACTATTCACTTTTTTTCCATTTAATAAATGGATGATGGTTTTTTTGTTCAGTTTTTGAGTTTTTAAAAATATACTCTGGATATATGAAGTCTGGTGAATACCTGGTAAAGATTTTTCTGCTTTTCTGTAGGCTATCCCTTCAATCTGGTAATTGTTTCCTTTGTTGGGCAGAAGCATTTGAATTGTATGTAATCCCGTCTTTCAGTTCTT
>NW_012267286.1:12083415-12103043 GCF_000151885.1 Dipodomys ordii
GGTGCTGAGGAATCGAACCCAGGGCCTCATGCATGCACCTCAGCACTTCAGCTCAAGGTTAGCGCTCTACCACTTGAGCCACAGCACCACTTCCAGCTTTTTTCTGCTTATGTGGTGCTGAAGAATCGAACCCAGGGCCTCATGCATTCGAGGCAAGCACTCTACCACTGAGCCAACTTCCCAGCCCCTTGAATTTTGTACAGGGTAACTTTCAGTCTTCCATGTGGATGTCCAGTCAGCTTCCCTTCTTTTCCTCCTCTCTCTGGCTCCTTCAGAATACAATAGTCTCAAGAGCCTTATTGGTGTTCTGTGTGTGTCAAGGACGTATACCATATTACTGCACCTAGGGTTCTCCACAGATTTTTCTAGGTTTAGGTGGTCCATAAATCACACAGCTAATCTCTGCCAGAGAATTTTTCCTTCCAGATCCATCTAATCTCTGCCAGAGAATTTTTCCTTCCAGATCCTCAGTCCTGTTTTGAAAGCACCCTGCCTGTACTGTTAAGATCTGGTTCCCTTTTATTTAGCAGCTTCTCCTTTTGTTTAATGTGTTTTTTTCTTTTATTTATTCCAGACAACACATCTGCACTTTGCTTTTAAACATCTCCTGTCTGCAAACCTAAGTTCATTGTTTACACTTTCCACGCAACACTAGAACACAATTCTGTCAAGTTTTTCTCCAGTGCCCTACAACACCTCATTAGAAGCCCTTACAACACTGTCATTCCTGAATTGCATTATGATCATTTACACCCTCTGAGACAAAGCCTCTCTTCCATGCTCCACCCCAACACCTGAGGCACACTTTGGTCTCTAGCTTTGTTTTGAGATAAGGTCTCTCTAACTGCCCTAGGCTGGCCTCTGCCTCCCTACTAGCTTAGCTCTTTACTTTCCCTCAGAGTTCATATCAGACCCAGCTTTTAGCATCCATATTTCTGCCAATGCCTTCTTCAGAGCAATCTAGATTTTATTTATTTATTTATTTAGTCAGTCGTGGGGCTTGAACTCTGGGCCTGGGCACTGTGCCTCAGCTCTTCAGCTCGAGGCTAGCGCTCTACCACTTGAGCCATAGTGTTACTTCCAGTTTTCTGGTGGTTAATTGGAGATAAGGGCTCACAGACTTTCCTATGCAGTCTACTTTGAACCATGATCCTCATATCTCAGACTCCTGAGTAGCTAGGAGTACAGGAGTGAGCCACCTGTGCCTGGCTCTAGATTTCTTTTCTATGCTTCTGTCTCAGAACACTTCCCCATCTACTCTTCGCCTCATTCCACAACCATTTCTATTTATTTGTTCAGGTATTTTCCACAGCAACAGCATATTTTTCCATTCCAAAAATCTGCCTTTGTTTTCTGTGGCTGCTGTTGCTATATATGACCACAGATTGGAATATGCTCTTTCAGGTGCCCGGAGGCTAGAAGCAGCTGCTATGGTATGAGTTCCTTCAGAAGGGCCTGAAATACAATCTATCCTATGCCTTTCCACCCAGGTCCTGGTGGCTTTCCATGATCATTGGCATTCCTGAGCTTATAACTATTATTCTAATATCTAGTATCATCTTGTTGTTGAGCAAAAGTAGGCACAGAATAAAATTGTGTGTTCCTATTTATAATAAAGTACAAAAGTGATCAGGATGCTTCTGTGATAATAAAAACAGGGCAGTCCTTACCCTTGAAGGTGCTGGCTGAGTAGGGAGATGCAAAGCCTCATGGAACACAAAGATAAACACAAAAGGAAAACTTCACTGGAGCTCTACACTTGAGCCTTTCTTTGTTTCATATGTGTGAATGCATATGTGTATATTCTTAAAGGTCATGTTCTTTGATCAATCTTGAATCTTTGCATAATGAATGATTTTCATGACATAGACTCTTTAATTTTAAGATTAATTTCTTTTTTAATATATTTATTGTAAAGATACTGTACAGAGGGGTTACAATTACATGAGTAAGGTAATGAATAAATTTCCTATCAAGCATTGTTATTCCCTCCTTTGTTTTTCCCCTACCATCCCTTCCCTCCCCACCTCTCAAACTCTTCCCTCCCCACCCCAAGTTGTAAAGTTCGTTTTCAACATAGTGTCTTGTACATCGCATTGTTACAATGGGTCAACCTGTATCCTTGTTTCAGCATTTTGTTATTTCCCTTCTCCTCCCCAAAGTAGAAAAATGTATATGCAGGATGCAGGGCATCAGAATCAAATACAGTGACAACAGGGGTTATGCCATGGGGGAATAACATATAAAACAAACAAACAAACAAACAAAACCCACATCGTACATTAAAAACAACAGTGACAAAGAAAAAAACCTCTTGTGTTCATAAAAGATTACTTAATTTCTTATTACATCAAAAAGTTGAAAGTATCCCAAAACTACAATAAAGGTGTATTTAAATTATAGGATATAATATGGATAAGATATGCTACTAATGAGTGTATTTCCAATGAGTATTTAACAGCACAGAAATGCTCATAATGTAACATTAGGCTTTTTAAATGCAAAACAGAAACCCTGGCCATAATGGTGCACACCTGTAATCCCAGCAATTAGAAAGCATACACAGGAGGCTTATAAACTCAATTCCAATCTGGATTACATAATAAGACCCAGGCTGGAAAGGTGGCTCAGTGGTAGAGTGCTTGCCTTGCATAATAAGACCCTATTTCAGAAATTCAAAAATAAAAAATATTAAAATGCAATATACAAATTGTATATTTGAAAGAAAGATTCTGAAAAAAACAATCATACATTTTTTAATTTTTACATATATACATACAGAATTTATAAATATGTAGGAAACATTGTAAAATCCAACTAAATGAGTGTAAGAATTTTTATTTTCTCCCTTTTTGTGTTTTGTATTTTCTAAATTTTCTTTTCTTGAAGGGGGTAGTGGTACTAGCGTTCAAACTAAATTGTCTTGCTCTTGCTAGGCATATGCCAGACCTCCAGTCATTTTTTGCTTTGGTTATTTTTCACTTGAGCCAGACCCCCAGTCATTTTTTGCTTTGGTTATTTTTCAAACAGTCTTAAGCTTTTACTCCGAGCTGGCTACCTCCATTTCCTAGATAGATGGCATTACAGACAAGTAATCCATCTTGTTAACTGAGATGGAGTCTTGCTAATATTTTGCCTAGGGTGGGCCCAAACTGTGTGTGATTCTTCAGATCGCTGCCTCTGAAGTAAATTAAATTACCAGAAGTGAACCACTATGCCCAAATTGCACTTAAAACTTTTTCTAAGACAAACATTACTTTTGTTTTTATGCCAGTACTGGGGCCTTGAACTCAGGGCCTCTTGCTCTCTCTAGACATTTTCACAGAAGGCTGGAGCCTCCACTTGAGCTACATCCCATTTTCTGCTTTTTGCTAGTTGATTGTAGATTACTGTCTCCCAGACTTTTCTGCCAGGGCTAGATTCAAACCTTGATCCTCAGATCTCAGTCTCTTGAGTAACTAGAATTATAGGCATAAGCCACCAGTGCCCAGCCATCTAACATTTTTAATTGAAAAACAAAACAAAACAAAATAAAAACCTACTATTAAAAAGAGGCATGAGGGGGCTGGGAAGGTGGCTCAGTGGTAGAGTGCTTGCCTTGCATGCATAAGGCCCACATAAGCAGAAAAAGCCGGAAGTGGTGCTGTGGCTCAAGTGGTAGAGCACTAGCCTTGAGCTGAAGAGCTGAGGGACAGCGCCCAGGCCCAGAGTTCAGGCCTCAGGACAGAACCAAAAAAAAAAAAAGGCATGAGAAGTAACAAAGGATAAAAGAATAATTAGAATGACTATACTATTCCTAGCATGAATGAAATACTTGAGATAGAGAAAAACAAGAGATTCAAGATCTTTACTCTCCTTGCAGTTGGCTTCTAAAGAAGGATTTAGACACAAAGCATTAACAGGTCTGGAGAATACTTTAGTAGCAAAGCTGTTATTTCAAAAAAGCAAAAGCTGAGCATTTCATTTAGGACTCAATTACAAATTCTCGTGTTACGTTTTTTTGAGCAGACATTTTACAACAATGTGGCAAGAGCAATTCAATAGTGAAAATGATGAAGCTAATATACTGAGAGATATCATAAGAACTGTGAGAAATACTTACAGTTAGGTTCTGTTGCATGCTGGGCAAAATATTAACCTGTGCGGTAGGAACGCCATAACCTTCTCACCTTGTTAGTAGGGAAACTAGGGCACAGAAAAGCTGTATTTCTTGCTTCTGCTAGAGCGTGAAAGAAGTGAAGCTATGGTCTATTAATGCTGGCATTCCTGTTCTTGCTTACTGAGCCTAATGGCTTTTCACAGGACAGAGGGAAAAGTCCTGTCAATGAACTGACTGGAAGTTTGCTTCCAGTTGCATTCCTGACCTTTATTTTCTTTATTTACTACTTTCTTCCTTTCTCTAGGCTTGTTTGTGTCAGAATTTAGTAGCTAGATTGGGTTCTTACTCTTTCTGTTGTAACAGAAACTGGGTCCCAGAAGTCACTTGTGTCACTGATGACACACTTCTACCATACTTCACTTGGAAGTTATTCTTGTAATAAAGCAATAATTTAACCTGCCATCTCTTAGGATTTGACCATATGCCTATTAAAACTGTAATCTTCGGCAACTTGGCCATACAAATTAAAGTGCTATTATAGCCTGCAACAATATGCCATTGGTGCTGAGAATAAGCTCACGATGACTTTCTAAGCATATCAGAACATTTCTTCACTTTATCATACTCCTTATCAGATTGTTAGGCTTAACACACGCCAAACAGATTTCTCTGTCAGTATGTGGATGTAGAAATCATGAGAAGCAGAACATTGCAGAACAGGTTATCTCATGAACAGGTGTAAGTCCCTCCACCCCCAACCAACTACTTCCTTTCTCACCAAAAGTGATGCTTCTCTGTGTAAAACAGTGATCAGGGATGCCTTCGGTGAGCATACTATTGATCAGGTTTCAGGGTACAAACTGGATTTTCTCCACCCTAATCCAAATTCTGTTCCAAGTTAAGGCAAAAGCCTTAACAAAAGAAAGGTCCCCACTTACTCTAAGAGATTTTTGAGTTGTTCAAAGATACAAAAATCCTACAAATGAAACTTATAAACTGCATAGGCGATCAAGGGAAAACCTGTCATTGCTGGCCTTTGGTCACATTACTGTCTCCCCCTATTCCTACCCAGATTATACTAGCTGTGAACAGATTTTCAGTAGAGACTCTGTCACATTGTCCTCACTAAAGGAGGGTCTGAAGGAGTCTGGGAAATAGTATGGAAGAGCAATAAATGAGGGGCAGATAAAGCCAACTGCCAAGAGGTCATATCACACCCTTAACGTCTTTTAACCTCTTGTTAACTTGGGTGAGCACCCTTATGCAATAAAAGTAGACTCTCAGTGTGTAAGGCCCACACTTAAAAACTTAACAATTTCCCCCAAGGGTTCCTATGGCTTCTAACATTGAGAAACATGGCATTGAAGAGTCTTCTTCTTCCATCCCTCCCATCCCCATCATCATTACCTAATGCCAAGTAGACATCATTTCACTCACTTCACCTTGAGGGACTGGGTCCCCTATTTAGAAACTGCTGCCCATTCCTTTGTCTTACATAAATACCACCTTTCTCCAGGATGGAATGAGATTCCCACTTATCTATTACTCTAACTATTCTCGGTTGGCTTTATATCAACTTCAGCACTTACCGACTTTGTGATTAATTAACATCTCAGCTTTTTTCTATTATGATTGCATCTTTTTAGTGGGTTTTTCATCTGCCTGACAACTAGAGATGGTCGTATCTGTCATCGTCATCTAATTTAGCAATGCCTTTCATGTTACTGATAGCCCAGAAAGATTAACTGTTGAGAAAGTGATGTTTTCAACTTATCCTTATATTCCTCGTCAGCTTTCTTGTCATTTATTGCTTTTCCCCCACAGCCTCTTCTTCAAACTGCTTTTCTCCCCACTTCGCACTGTTCTCATCTCTATCCCTTGCCTTGCTTTCCTGCTCTGCCACATTCCTTACCCTCCTTTACTTTCAAGTTGATTGTAACCACTTCTTTCTCTGAGGTTGTCCCCAGCTTGATGTGCAGTTATGTAATGATTTTTAATGATGTGTGCCTTGCAAACGCTATAAATACTCAGTCCGGTGTGCCAAGTTGCAGAATCAAAGTCCTTTCAGCTATACCCATAAGCCTCAAAGGAAACCAAAGAATTCGCCATGGATACCCAAGGAAAAGTAAGTATGTTACCTTTCCCATAGCCCTCTGTCATCTTCACTAGTAGGTATCAAATGTGCACATTGAAATGAAGATCTTGTTTTCTCCAATCAGGTTACCAGCAATTTTGGGGGACAATACCCAAGGTTTCTCAAGACATGGAAACATAGGCACCATGCTAAGAGAATCATGTCTTAGGAGCTGTGATAATTTGACAATATTGTCTTGAAAGCCTTAAAAAATATGTCTATCATTTGACTTGTAAATTTGTTTCATGAAAATAATTGCATAATGTTGTATACATAAATTAACAGTGCTCTTATGATAAAGAGTGTGACCCTGAAACAATAAATGTCAAATATAATGAAAGTGATTCCATAAATTATGGTACATTTATGTGAATTAGGGCTTTGGGTTGTGTACTATGTTTGAAATTAGGAAACTATTTTCATAAAGTATTTCTTTCCTATAAGCTTGGCAGTTGAATGCAACATTAATACAGTGAATTTTTTTGTTCTCAGAAAGAAGTAATGCTTTCCATATCATTATATTGGCATGGTGTGACATGTGACCCTTTTACTTATACTATAACAACATGCAGTTTTCTCCATTGGAATCTAAATTTCTTGAAGGCACATAGGTTTACGTGGCTCAGTATACTTTGAAATTACTATGCCCAATAGCTAGGGCTGCAAACAGAACTCACATACAACCTAAGTGCTTAGATCAGAAGTTAAGCTACTGAAATCACTGAGGTGCTGCAACAAGTAAAGACAAAAAGGACTAGAGGTAGAGTTTACTAGTAAAGTGCTCATCTAGAATGTGCAAGGTCATGGGTTCAATTCCCAGTACCATAACAAGACACAGCCCCCAAAGAGAAACTTGTAAGAACTTGTTCTCTAAGGAAAAAGTTAATTTAGGCAGAAAAGGCAAAACAATAAGTTACCAGCTCAATCTGAAACAATCTGTTTAGATTCTAGCTTTAGTTTACATCATTCTGCAAAATAATGTTCAGTTCAACTTTAATAGTTATTTAATTATAAAATAGATTATAATTCTAGAAGAGATTATTATACAAAGAGGATTTCCAGAATGTCAACGTGGAATAAATAAAAAGGAAGAGATATTTTTATTTTCCAACATTGTAAAAAATATGCCCAATTCCTCACAAAAATAAAAGGACAAAAATCATCAGGGAAAAACATGTGCGACAAGTTAGCTGTCAAGTCACTCCTTTAATATATAAAGAACTCAACTGCATTAACAAGAAACAAAGATACCATTAGTTTCATAAATCTATGAACAGTCTACATAAAAGAAAATTCAAAGGACACTCATAAATGTAGAAAATATCCAACATCACTAGCAGTGAAAGATATACTAATGAAAAGAAATAATGAGCTATTGCTGCCAGTCAGATAATATTTAGAAGTACAAAGAATTTTGAAGTCATTTCGTGCCAGTACTGTTTGAACTTGGGGCCTCGCGTTATGCAGCAGATTTTTCTGTCTGGGATGGCTTTGGACCACAATCCTAAGATCTCAACATCCTAACTAGCTAGCATTTCACACATGAGCTACCAGCACCCAGCAAGAAAATTCTTACATCAAGTGAACAGATATTGTTCCATAGATGGCGGATGTTATTGAGGGTGGGGGAAAGAGAGGGAGAGTAAAAAACTGCTTCTGGGGTTTGATCTCAAAATAATTATTTTGAAACAGAGAAAACGTTAAAATTTCAGCAGTTTGCACTTGAAATGCAGATCCTCTTTTCTTTTTTTAAAAAAAGGATTTAAAAACTTTACGAATTGTAACAATTTGTTACAATCTCATGTATCATCAGAAACAAACTGCATGTTATCATTAAATGTTGTTTTTTTTTCCCTTGTGTGTACAGACAATCACATGTCAGGCAGCCATTGCCTGGGGAAAAAATTCCATTTCAATTGAAGAAGTTCAAGTGGAGCCACCAAAAACTGGAGAAGTTCGTATTAAGGTAAATTGAGTTCTTTTGAGCTTTTTCTTTTTAACCTTTGAAGACAAATAAAAGGAAATAATGTTTTATTTTAAAAGTTAGCTATAATGAGCAAGGTGGTTCATACCTGTAATTCAGGTATTTGCGGGGAGGAGATTAGGAAATTCTAGGACAGCCTGAGCAAAATATTCATGGGGCTCCCATCTCAACTAATAAAGCAAGGTAGAGTGGTGTGAGCCCATCAACTCAGCTAGTTGGAATGTGTAAACAGCAAGTTCATGAGGCACACTAGTCCAGACTAAACTCTAGACAATGTCATAACAATAAAATGTTGTCCCTTCCCCTAAAGATATGGAAAACGAGCCATTGTGTTTTTCTGGCAGTATTCTGAGGAGGGCAGTAATATGTGGGGCTATAGTAGATAAAATGTTGCATTTCAAATATCCAATGAAATTCAGTTGGACTCACCACTAAAATGTTTTCAAACTTTTCAAGGACAGTTATGTTTTACAGCAGTTATCTCACTTAAAACATTTTCAATATTAAAATAAAGATTATTTTCAGCTGAGTGCCAGTGGCTCAGGCCTGTATTCCCAGATACTCAGGAGGCTGATATCTGAGGATCATGGTTCAAAGTTAGCCCAGGCAGAAAAGTCCATGAAACTCTTATTTCCGATTAAACACCAAAAGACTGGAAGTGGAGCGGTGGCTCAAAACAGTAGAGTGCTAACCTTGAACAAAAGAGCTAAGAAACAGCGCCCAGACCCCATGACCAACAAGAACAACAACAACAAAACAAAAGAATACTTTCAATGCACAGATTATAGTTTTGAAAAGCAATTTATCCAAAGCATTGGACAAATACTTCTTAAGACTGTCTTAAAATTCTGTGTTTCTCAGTGCTGTTACTGTTGAGATTTGTCCCCCTCCCCCCAAAAAATGTCATATAAGAACTACCCTTGGTTTTTGAAGATCTTGATAATATTGTATACACAAACTAGATGTGGAAAGACTGAACATGAATCATATGACTGTGGGTAAGTCACACTAAGGTCTTTAAATTACCTTTACCTATCTCCAAGATGGTTGGACATGCAAAGATTCTCCCTGTGCTCCTCTGAGTGCTGTTCTAGAGATTGCGATAATTCAAACAAAAATGTTAATATTTAGTTGCATACAAAATGCCAAAAAAATATCCAAAAGCACTTAATTGGCCACTTGATTCCTCTGTAGTTGATATCTTCGGGGATCTGTGGTACTGATGATCACGTGCTGAAAGGAGAACTCCCAATGAAGTTCCCTTTAGTTCCAGGCCATGAAGGAGCTGGGATTGTGGAGAGTATCGGTAATGGAGTGAGCTCTGTAAAGCCAGGTAAGAAAAGCCAAATCAAGAATTTCAACACAAAAAAATATGCAGCATCTCCTGCATAAGGGTGGACTTCAAATGCATTAGCATATGCACCAGAAATACAAATTGGGTTGCTCTATGTTATCCCAACTAATAATATGTCACATATTTTCTTTTAGTGTCTACTAATTAACAGCATATTGTGATATCGAATGTAGCCAGGTTTCTAAGCATCACACCATTGTCCTTTCCATCTGCTTCTCTCTGCAGTAGTCCAAGGAGATACCATCTGAGCAAACTCTGTATCCACAGCCAGGTAGAACTAGCGAACATCAACATTGACAGAAAGGTCCTCAGGCCTAGGGACTGCTTCATTTTTTATTTGTTTACTTATTTACTTATTATTTTATTAGCTTTTTATTATTATTGTATGTATCTGCCCCAGAATGCTTATTGCAATGCCTATCTCAGAATTGGAATGATCAAATGTTTGATGAATGAATGAACCAAAATGTAGAGTTTGAATTTTCAGTTGACAGGATGATAGTGACACTGCACAGAATCAACAGAATAATTGTATTCTTTCCCCCCAGTCAGATCAAAAAGGATCTTGACTTTGACTATTCTTAGCAAGCCTGAAATGATTGCTGTGAATAAGACCAATCACATAGATTAAGGTAATAAAGGATTCCCACAGCTTTTGGAGCTAGCTTCAGAAAGATATATAAGAAAGGGTGTAGTCAGCCATCATCCATATATTCATTTAGTAAGCAATTATGGAATGCCTACCATGTACCTGACACCAGGCACAAGGAAAAGAACAAAAACACAAAGGTCTGGCCTATAAACCAGAGAGATGCATACATTCTAACTCCTCTTTAGATGGAAACATTCTGGTGGGAGTTTTGCGGGAAATGATAAGAGGAAGAACAGATAAGAGACAAGAGAACCTGAGATCTGATATCTCTGGAAATTTTTAGTGCTCAGCCTAAACTTACTAGAGATTTAGATACCATCTCAAAGAGTTGTTCTGTGTATAAACATGTATAAGGACTGGTATAAAGGCAATGTTGAAGACCTCACAAAGGATCTTCAGAAATCCATAGTGACTGCAAAGATTAACTCTTCCAAGACCCTATTCAGACTGTCATCCTAGTGCTCAGGGGCACAAGCGAATAATGTGACCTCTCTAAAGCTCTGTAAAAGTGCCCTAGAAAGAGCCTCTTTCTGGAGACTCAGTGGAAACAGTTCTGCCATGACCCAGCTGTTGAAGCAGGTGACAATCAATATCAGAGTAAATCCTTCAAATAGAAGGAAAAGGTAAACTACATGACTGATTTCTACGGTTCATTCCTGGCTTTATTATTCTATCTGCAGAGTAAGGACAAGTAGGCCTATAACTCCAGCCAGCAAGGAACATCCCCACATTCTCACTATTTGCCCAAAATAAAAATGGGATTTTTGTAAACAGGAGAAATGTTTTCTTCTTTTTAATAACTACAGATGGTACGCTGGTTGTCATGATGCATTAACAGCATGTGCTAAATCCATCAAAATGTGTGTAAATATGAATTGCATGTTTACTTCATTAATATTTTCAAATCATTGATGACACATCTTTTTTCCTCTATGTAGGAGACAAAGTCCTCACACTGATTATTCCACAGTGTGGCGAATGCAGCTTCTGTTTGCACCCCAAAGGAAACTTCTGTGATAAGCAAGAGTTAGTAGATATATCCTTCACTCTTTTGTTAAATTGTTTTATGTTGTACAAGCATTGATAGAGCTAATCAGAACCATTTCTCTCTTTATAACTCCATGTGGCTGTGCTGGTACCTGTCCCTGTGTCTATGACACTGTGAAACAGTGTTCTGCCTTGTTCTGGGTTGATGCTGGATGGGACCAGCAGATTCAGCTGCAAAGGAGAGAAGATTTATCACTCTTTCCGAGTAAGCACATTCACTGAATATACTGTGGTGCCTGAGATCGCAGTGGCAAAAATTGATGCTGCTTCACCTATGGATAAAGTTTGTCTCATAAGCTGTGGAGTACCAACAGGCTATGGGGCTGCTGTTCGGTCAGCCAAGGTGAGGACGTTACTTGCATGTTAGCATGTCTTTGTAATTTGCCTGAAAAAAAGTATCAGAGGTGTGGGGCAATACCGGGGAGAACAATGGAAGGGAGGATAATGATCAAGATGAATTGTACTCATAATCTAACTTGATGAATTGAAACTTTCTTGAACAATTACTTTATATACATGTATGTACACACACACATATATATATGACTGACTATATATATATATGTATAGATGTCAAGTATATGTATATTTATATTTATAACATATATATGGCCAAATCTGTCCAAAGAGATAAATACATATAAGATAAATTTATATTTATATATTTCCAGAAGGCTCATGGGTTGTGTTTTTATTTTGTTGCTTATTTTCTTAACGTTCTACATGCTCAACTTAGATACTATCTAATAAAAGTACGCTTTATTAATTTTCAGGTCACCCCTGGGTCCACCTGTGTGGTGTATGGACTTGGAGGAGTTGGCTCAGCCATTGTCATGGGCTGCAAAGCCTCTGGTGCATCTAGGATCATCGGCGTGGACATCAATGAAGAGAAGTTTCCCCGGGCAAGAGCCTTAGGGGTCACTGATTGTCTCAACCCACGGGCCCTCCAGAAACCTGTCCAGGAGGTAGTGATGGAAATGACTGGCATTGGTGTTGATTTTGCCTTTGAAGCCATTGGACATATTGAAACCATGGTATGTGGGCTTAGGTCAGGGTAAGGAGGTACTGCATGTCAACATGTAGGTACAAGTTAAGTAGTCTCACAAACACAAACTCTCCTGGAAGTATGTGTTAGTCTTGAGCACCCTATGTGAAAATTAAGAGTGCAAATTCACCCCAAAACATTCATTTTAAAAATAAAACAATATAAGCTGAAAGATACATCTTTAGGACTTACAAAATTTAAGCATACAAAAAAAGGTATATAGCAGACTTTCCTTTTGGCTATTCTAGCTCATCATATCTGTGAATATACTTGGGTATGAGCACTGTTGGGTTCACATATGATATTTATTTGTGTATTCCATCAGAACCCTTCATTCCATTGAAAATGTCTGCTTAGTTCTCATGCTTCACAGTGAGTCAGGTCCTATGGACACAGAAGTGAAGGAAGTGGGCCTCATCCTCTTGAATCACAGTTTAAAGAGAAGACAGATAATTCATACACTGAAACAGGTACCTAATGTACTTGGTCAAAGACTGGGGAGAGTAAACACGGGGATACAGGTGACAAGGAAGAGGCAAATAAGGTAAAGTAAAGGAAAAGAAGAAGAAAATGGGATTATAAACCAGAAACAAAAGTAAGACAGATAGGATATGAAGACATACACTGTAGATCCTTAGAAGTTGAACTTTTTTAAAATGAAGATTCACCCACACAGTATATATGTATATATTGGTTTTGTTTGGTTTTACTAGAAATGAATTGGACAGAAAACACAGCAAATGAAAAGATCAAGCAAAGGATGCTCTATATGACCTTTGAGGCATGGGTAATATTATTCAATAAAATTTACCAGGTACCTGATCATTTCCTAAGAATAATAAATCCTAACAATGCTATGCAGCAAATACCATTCTTCTTTCTGCAAACAAGGAAACTAAGCCAAAAGGACATTAAGTAACTTGCCTAAGGTCACATAAAGTGCACAATCTTTGCTTTTTATGACGGTTTGCTAATAAATTTCCCATTATTTGCAGCATTGAAGGAAAGTTAAAGTAGCATCTACCCAAGAGCAGGCTGAAAATCTAGAGTCTTCAAGATTCTTCCTACCTCAGGGGGTAGCTGGTATTTATGCATGGCCATTATTTTATTATTAGACAGCTGCTTGGAACTCCTGCAACAACAGCTATGGTGTCTGTGTGATCATTGGGGTGGCCTCACCAGATTCAAAGCTTTGCCTGGAGGCAATCAAGATTATCACTGGAAAAACACTGAAAGGTGTCTGCTTAGGAGGTAGGTAGTTGAATGGAAGGGCTCAGTCTGTTCTGGAGATCACTTTCAATTTTTCAGAACCATGGTAGACAAAGCTCTTCCTCTCAGGGAAACAGATAGTGAAGGTGAAAAAGACTCCTTCTCTAATGAATTGGTATACTTTGTAAATTAATATCTTTTTTTCCTTTTAAATGTCTATACTGTGGCTTGAACTCAGAGCCTGGTACTCTAGGCTTTCTCATTCATACTTGACACTCTACAACTTGAATCATGTTGAATCATGCATCTACTTCCAGGTTGTTGTGGGGGGTTTTTGTTTTTGTTTTTGTTTGCTAATTAACTAGAGTTAGAGTCTCTTGAATTTGTCTGCTAGGGCTGGCTTCCCACTGTAATCCTTGATCTCAGTCTCCTGAGTAGCACAAGGACTTGGATTGCAAATCAATTTTAATTAACTTAATAAATAGTGGAGAAGGTGTTAGCTCTGCATTCATGGATTCAAACTTTGTCATGCTATTTTAACAGTAATGCCTTTGGATTATTATATATTTTGACATTGGTTTTGATCTTTCCAAAGAACTTCTATTTCTAAACAACAATGCTTAACAGCTTTAGTAAATTAACACTTCCATTTCTAAACATTCTTCTGGTGTCAGCTCCCGTTCTATCTCCATGTATGTAGACAGAGAAGGGAGGAAACAGAAGATGGATTGATATGGATAAAGGGGTCATTTTTAAAACTCAGTAATATCAATAGTGACCCAGTTTTTCTCCAAAACAGTGATAAGTAACAGAGATGTCAGTGATCGCCGCACTTAGCAACCAGTCAACAACTTCTGAGATACAAATAAGTTGCCCTTCATGTTCAATAGCAAATTTTCAGATAATATCTTACCATCTCCATGACTTGATTTTTTTTAATCTTTTAGTTGGTGATCTTCTCACATCTTACTACAATTAGCCTTTTTGTCTTACAGATTATAAAACCAGAGACTGTATTCCTCAAATAGTGTCTGACTACCTGCAAAATAAAATTAATATAGATCCTCTGGTAACTCATCAGCTGCCTTTTAAACAGCTCCACAAAGCCTTGGAGTTATACCACGCTGGAAAAACGTGAGTGTTTTGTTTGGTTGATGATCTTATACTGATAACAGAGAAAACTCTTCAAACAATTTTAGGTTTTTGATGAGGAAAGCTACTTGGACTCTGATGTCATTTATACATACAACCTTGTTTCCTACTGTCACTAACATTAAGAAGTGGTTTTACCTACAAGTCTCTTTTTTTTGGAAAGGCCCAATCAACTTCAGAAATATTCAAGAATTCAGTATAACAAGGAAAACCACTCTACACCACACTGACCAGTGTTGTATCATTTTTCTGGTTGGAGACATTTTTCTAAAATAATGGGTTGACATGTCTGGAATCAAATCCATACAAGAAATGTTTGAGATTTAAACTCCTTCCGGGGGCACAAATCCTCTGTACGTTATTTCTGAAAAGATGGTCAGCCTACTCTGTAGCACAACTTCAGGACTGAAGCATTCTCCTATCAGGAACTCATTTATTTGCATATTCTGTCTAAGCATATGGACTGATGGCACACGGTTTGCCAGAAATGTTATAATTAGTAGGAAACAAGCAGAACAATGAACACATAATCACAGAGGTGATTTTTTTCCATTTTGTCTCCTAGTAAGACTCCCTTTCTTCTCTCCTTCAATTCTACTTACATAGTTTACTTAATTTGTGACTCTTGTATCTATATCTTAGCTTTTTACTCTATTATTCCCTGTCCGATTCAACCTAGTATGGCAAATCAGCAAGATTTTAAATTACTATGTTTAAGTCAGGAAGGAAAAGTAAAGAAACCCTAAAAAGCTTAACAAAGAAATATTAGAAAGATAACCAAGTTTGGGGGCAGGCATCCGAAAGCAGTAGACATACTGTGAAAGAGACAAGTCTCCAGGAGAATCCATTATGTTCTTCCCCATCCAGGCACTGAGACTGAATGAGGCTGACCAGAAGCGGCAGCAGAGGTTTTTGCTGTCTTTATGTTCTGGCAGCCAGAGGGTGCTCAAAGCTGAGGCCTCCCTCCTGGGGTGGAAGTTGGATTCACACAACAGTCAGATGATGGAATTTTACATAGGTGAACTAGAGGGAAGTGGGGAGGGGTGTCAGGGGTGGGACAGATGAGCAGTGACATATCCCAAAATATGATGCATAATTTGTTTTCCTGAAATGGGTTTTCCAGGCAATTCAGTCATTTCATATCTCACGTTTATGTTTCAGGATCCGCTGTGTTCTCCTTTTCTGAGACTTTGATCATAAACGATGCAAGGGCATCCTTAAAAATCAGAAGAAAAGATCTAAAACTAAATTACATCAAGAAACAAAAGGAGTAACAGGGAACAATACAGGCTATCAGACACACAACTAGGAAGAACTCTGAAGACAAGAAGAAGCAAATCAAGAAAATATCAAAGAAATAAGATTTCCTTCATTTTCAGATTTAGGACAATTCCCTACATCCCTCCCTAATTAAAAAAAGTACTCAAAATACTTTGACAAAAATATATCCACACGTGAGACATAATTATTACATTTAAGAATGGCAAGGCAAGAACAAAACATTTTTATTTACTTATATTAATAGTACAGGGAGGTATAAGAGATTTCAAGGAAAACAAAAGAAAGATGGGGGCTAGGAATGGTGGCTCACATTTGAAATTCCAACTACTTGAGAAGCAGATGTGGGAAGATCATGGTCCAAAGCTGGCCTGGGAAAAAGCATAAGATCCTACCAGGGAAAAATAAAAACTAAAACAAAAGGGCTAGGGATATGGTTCAAGTGGTAAGAGCTTGTGTTCAATCCCCACTTCTGAAAAAAGAAAGAAAGAAAAATGCAGTAGAGAATGACAGGTGACATCAGGAAAATACCCAACTAGAAACACCTAGGGCCATTCACACACACACACACACACACACACACAATGAATAACACTCATGTAATGGTATTGCATCTCACATCTGACTCCAAATGAGGTTTCATGTAGGAACAAAGTATTCCAGGCCTAAAAATGAGTGCTGAGGAAACAACTATATTAAGCAAGATCAGGAGATGTAACCCACATAGCTCTACTGGAGTTTTGATAAAGAGATAAGCTATTGCTGACAGGTTTGCAAAAGAAAGTAGAACATTTATGTTCAACCTGCAGCAGTAAAAACACTGATCTACTCCATAGCTAAGATATGGAACCAACCCAGATGCCTCTCAGTAGATGAATGAATCAAGAATGGTACCTAGTATATCAAGTTGCTCAATGCATGCCTTAGTCACTGATGCTGTAATCTACCTATACTTACTGTAATTACTGATACAGTTGATCTTATTCCTTCATTATTTTGAGGCTTTCATTCTATATTGTCTTCCTACATCTTTTTCTTTTCTTTTGTCTTTTGGATTACAGTACCTTACATTATAACACCTTTGCCTGTCTATTGCTTTTAGAATGTATGCTAAAATTGTCCATGTGCACACTTGCAAACTATATTTACTGTTCTTTGAACAATAATAGAATGTTATATCATTTTAGTCATCTAGTTTCTCCACTTCCAACCTATGTGATTAAGAAAAACATGATAATCTATATAATTGTATCATATCTGACTCCAGAAGAAAAGCATGCATGTTCAAGTTATGTGAGGCCTAAGAATTAGTGCAGAGGAAGCAATTACATACAACAAATTTATGGCACATACATGTATCAAGAGCTTAGTGTGCATCTGATGGGGCATTTTGGCAACAGTATAGAAAGTTCTTGAACATGTGCCACACTGAGTAGAAGGAGCAAGTTGAAATGACAGACCGACTTTTCTTGTGGTGAGAGGATAGAGCTTACTGGAAGAGTTCACAGGCTGGGACTTGTCTTCTTAGAATTTCTAACCAACATCAAAAACAAGAGTTTGCAGATTTTCTTATCAACCTGCCCAGATGTGATGCAATAATGGAAGAGACAAAGGGAGGCTTGGAGCTTGAAAGTTGTTAATAATCAGACATCAAAAATGCAATCAAGAGCCAGGCTTGATGGCTCTCACCTGTCATCCTTTACTACTTCAAAGGTAGAGGCAGGAGGATTTCAAGTTAGAGGCCAGCCTCCTGAAAAAGTCATGGTAAGACTGCCTCAAAAACAAATTAATCCCAAAATGATTGAGGGCTTAAATGCAAGTTGTGAAGCATTTACCTAGCACGTTTAGGACCCTGGGCTTAATCCTCTCCAAGTATAGCTAGAGTGATTGATAGATGATAGATGGATGGATGGATAGATAGATAGATAGATAGATAGATAGATAGATAGATAGATAGATAGATGGATGGATGGATGGATAGAGGTCTATATATGTATAGATACTTCATTATAATTCATGTCTAATGTTTAATGACTTTAATGTGGCAAGTATCATAATTGGCCTTTGAATTTTAACGTAAGTAAATTCTATACAAGTAAATAAAATCCTCAGTCTGAGGCAACTAAGAGGTAAAAATCAATTGAATTCTCACTTAAAAGCATTTTGAGAAGCGGAATAAGTGATTTGCTCATTATCGACAATGTCTGTAACTCTGGTGGAGACATAGGGAGTCCTGGTGAGGCCTTCGTATTGTGAGATTCAGAATTCATAAAACTCCATGTTGATTCATAAATACATATAAGTTTTACTTGTCACTTTAAAAATCAATTTGAAACAAAATGAGTATCTAAACTAAAAGGAATATGACACTGATTTAAGATGAAACTCATGCTGTGGAGAAAGTTAAAAACTTTCGGGCAAAGATCATATTCAATCACATCACTAATGAGTTAATTTGTGGGTAATCAGGAAAATGGGTGTTACATCCTTTTGAAGATGAAGACAAATTACGGCTATGTAGCTATTGAAGGAGATTGTGAGCAAAAAATACTGGACAACACTCTAGTATCAAAATGACTACTAACAATATTGGAACTAATCATTAATGTCAATGATGCTGGATATAGATTCCTTAATAAATATGACCAACAACACCTTTCCTCTACTTGTAATATTTCTCAGATTATATGTGTGAATTTTCTATGCTAAGCAAGTCTTCAGTTCCCTGTGCACAACAATCTGGTGTCCTATAATTTACTTCCATTCTGATAATACCTACTCTGACTTATTCATAGGTTTACAGCTCATTCTCACTCTACTCTTCCCAGTTCACAGGCCAACCATGAGTGGATCCCCAGTGGCACTCTGGCTTAGCTACAAAGCGAGATTTCCTATGACTTCTTCTTGAGTTTAATCATTGACTCTAACAGCTCACAAAATTCAGGGAAGCATTTTATTTACTTTAACCAGCTCATTATAAAAGATATCATAAGGGACAAAGGAGGAGGCTATAATGCTTGATAAGAAATGTACTCATTATCTTGCCCATGTAATTGTAACCCCTCTGTACAGTATTTTCACAATTAAAAAAATAAAAATAAAAAAAGATATCATAAGGGGGAATAGGGGGAAGAAATGTGGGAGAAAAATGAGGGAGGAGGTAACTGGTTCAATAAGAAATGTATTCACTGGGGCTGGGAAGGTGGCTCAGTGGTAGAATACTTGCCTTGCATGCATGAGGCCTTGGGTTTGATTCCTCAGCACCACATTAGCAAAATAGGCCGGAAGTTGCATTGTGGCTCAAGTGGTAGAACGCTAGCTGTGAGCTGAAGAGCTGAGGGACAGCACCCAGGCAGAGTTCAGGCCCCACAACCTACAAAAAAAGAAAAAAAGGAAAAAGAAACGTACTCACACTGGGCACCAGTGGCTCATGCCTATAATCCTAGCTACTTAGGAGGCTGAGATCTGAGGATCAAGGTTCAAAGCCAGCCCAGGCAGGAAAGTCCATGAGACTCTTGTCTCCAATAAACCACCAGAAAACCGGAAGTGGCACTGTGGCTCAAGTGGCAGAGCGCTAGCCTTGAGCTGAGGGACAGTGCCCAGGCCCAGAGTTCAAGACCCACAACTGACCAAAAGAAAAGAAAAGAAAGAAAGAAAGGAAGGAAGGAAGGAAG
>NW_012267286.1:12103173-12117120 GCF_000151885.1 Dipodomys ordii
TTTTTTTTTTTTTTTGGTCCGGTCGTGGCGCCTGAACTCTGGGCCTGGGCACTGTCCCTCAGCTCTTCAGCTCAAGGCTAGCACTCTATCACTTGAGCCACAGTGCCACTTCCGGCTTTTTTCTTTTTGCTTATGTGGAGCTGAGGAATTGAACCCAGGGCCTCGAGCATGCAAGGCAAGCGCTCTACCACTGAACCACCTTCCCAGCCCCTGTAACAATAATCTTGACTATAAAATTAAATTAAGCAAAAAAGTTATTCTTTTAGAAAAACACAAATGAGGACCTCTAAGAAAACCCCCAAATGTAGTTAGGGAAAGAAAAAAACTGATAATGTTATTCTAATTAAAACATACTATGGGCCCATGTGAAAAACCATTTGAAACCCCTTGGTACAATGAATATGCACCAATAAATAAAAAGGAAAGCAAAATTAACACAAAAGAACTTAGATGAAAGGTATCTAGAACTAGGTGTAGACCGGGAGTCATCCTGGAGGGAAAAAAAATCTCTGTCCTTGCTGAGCTGGAGGGCTCCATGTTCCCAGGAGATGGTTGTGTCTCCAGAAAGCTTCACAGCACAGGTGTGATAGATCATGACTGAATCTCCAGCCTTTCTCTGCAACCTGCTGACTAGGCGGCGAAGACTTTCAAGCTGCTAATCATGGCTTAGTCTCTGGTCACCAAACCTCATCCTGTGACTACCCAGGACCTTTTCTAAGAATCTTACTAGAGCAACAACAACAACAACAAAATTGCTCCTGACACTCAGGAACTTCTTAGGGAGTTAGTAACTCCTACCACTTCTACTCCTACCACTCAGGAGTTTCAGGAGCTCTATCTCAGGAAACAGAGACAGAGACCAAATAACTATCAATTAGGTCACAAGTCACAGTATTTAGCTTATGGTATTTCACCATCAGTTGCCATGCATTATTTCCAGGCCAAAATTGGGCCATTAAGAAAAAATAATGGAAATGACTATCCCTTTTATAAAGTTTTTGTATAGTAGATTACAAGTAGTTGCTTTAATGTATATTGTGTTACATTAACATGTTGGCCAGTCCATGCGCTTGAACTCAGGGCCTGGGCACTGTCCCTGAGCTTCTTTTGCTCAAGGCTAGCACTCTACCACTTGAGCTACAGTGCCGCTTCCTATTAACAATTTTAACTAAGGATAAAAATAGGGAAAAGAGGTTTGTGGTCAATCAGTTGTAAGCACCAACACAAAGTAATTTTAGCTCATTACACTTGCTATCTCCAAGAACTCAAGGCCATATTGAGTTATCTTCAGGAAAGGATTTAATCAAGGCAATAGCTCCACAGGTAAGGCTGACTCTAATTAGAGTTAAGGTTAACTCCTAGTTAAATCCTAGTATTAGAAAGTTTGCCAACTAATACAACTCAGCAGTGTTAAAGATAATTTAGAAACCAACCTAATTTACAGAAATGCAAAATCCATTTGATGCTCTTTTATTTTGCTGAGGGATAATGTTTTAAGTAAACTTTGGATTTCCCACAGGGTCAAAAGGCTATTTTATTTTGTGAAGTTACTGGATGGACTTGGGAAGGACACATTCTATATACTCTGTTTATAGTTGTGGGTTTTTTTTTCTAGTCTCAAATTGGTATTACTGGGCTTGAGCCTTCCCTTGGCAATGGTTACTCCATAAGGTTTAAGGACCTTGTGGGTAAAATTAGGCTTAATTTCCTATTTATGCCAAGGGATTATCACAAACATTTTTTGCCCTTTACTCTTGAGAAACAGGATTTTATTGGTGACAGTGGTCTCAGTGGCAGCAGTAGCACTGAGTTTTTAGGGTCCTACTGGGTGATGCTATGGGGAACATGGACCCCATCATTCTGTTTTTCTTCCACACAAATGACTGAATAGTGGATATGTCTACTGAACAAAAGATCAGTCTTTCTTCTGAGTTCACTACAGAACTGAGTCAGTCATGCAATCAATGGTCACAGAATTAGTCCTTTATTATGCTCTGGCTTGTGTATTTTGGTCCATACCTAGCTATGTGAGTTAGCTTGAGCATGTCTCGATACTAGAATCTATTGCAGAAGCTTCCTAGGGCTCAGCATAGGCAGCAGTAAGCAGTGGTGTTCAAAATACAATGCAGCCTGTGGGAAGGCCATGTAAGCATGGCAGAAGGCACCAGTTCAAAGTACAAGTTTATGAGCAGGCAGCAGTGCCAATTAGCACTCTAAACAAGAAAAGCCCCCTGGTGGTAGTAATTAGTACTGAAACACACAGCTAGCAAACACCAGTGGTCATTGTCCACCTTTAGTGGGGGCACTTTTCACCCCACATTGGTTCAAATGTGGACTGATGGCACCATACGTGTGCCAGGAGGGTACGAGATGGTTCATTACTCACAGGATGCTTTCTTGGAGAGAAGAGGGCTTGCTCTCAACCAGGCCCAGAAAGTGGCTTACAAGATCAAAGAGAGGCTTCGGCCTTTATTCTGCTTTAGAAGTAGGTCAAGGTAAAGGCAGGCAAGGATACGTAGTTAGAAATTCCCAGAGACATTAGGAAGAGATTGCACAAGGTTCATTGTTTGCTTGGTCAGATGGGCGACATAAAGTGAATAGGAATGGGTGGGAATTGGAGATCGTCACAAACATTATACACGAAATAGGATTAGAAACGGAATTACCTTTCCATGTCTCACTAATGGCTTGCCAATATATAATATGTTTGATTTTTTTTAAGGCTCTAGATTTTTTTCACCTGCACTAATTCTTGATTTTTCCCATCTCAAAAAGCGTTAAAACCATTGATTAAATTATTACATGATGATTGATTACTTAGGGGGGAAAAATCAACAACATAAACCCACTTACAGAGCATGGATTGTCTTTAGGTGGAACCAAAATAATATCTACAAACTTTGGGGTGAAAAATATCGAAGATATTGATCTCTGATCCCCTAAATGCTTCCACTTAAAGAATGTATCATTTGGAGTTTTCTAAGTAGTTACCAACTGAGGGTTACCAAGTGGTAGGTATGTTGAAGAAGTACCTATGAAAGATAAAGTGGAAAGGAACAAAAGAAGATAAAAAGAGCCTCCAGATGCATCACTCACCTGCTAAAGAAGGACAGGAAAGAAGGATCGCATGGAAGAATGTCATGCCTGATAGAAAATAACTTAAACTGAAAGCACTCCCCTTCCCCCTAACAGCCATTTCTGAGAACTGTCTTGCTGCTGACCCACTGAATCACCTCCTCTCCCCTTACTCCCTTACCCAGTGGTCTTGGAATAGAGCCTGATACCAAGACCACATACATCTGCACTGACACCCTTAGCGGACACAGATGCTGTTGAGACCTTGAAACCTCTCAGTCAAAATAACATTGCTCACCCACTCCGCCTTCATCTCACCCCACTTCCATCTGTCCTGCCTGACTTTGCTCTTTCTGCCTAATATCTAAAGACACCCTAGTTGTAAAAGGGTTAGGGGTACGTCATTTCCCCTTCTGCTGCGTTGAGGGAAGCCCTTTCCACGCTTTTCTCCCAAATAAAACCTGTTGGACTGTTGGGTTTGCCCTTTCTGCCCTTTTTCCCACCACCTCACTGCAGTTTTAAGAAAATTCCAGGGATGCCAATGACAAGCTTCCATTGGATAGGGGCTAATAAACAATGACATGTTACGTCCTATCTCCTGGTATCACAAAAGACAGATTTATTTGAAAATAGAGTTACAGATATGACTGATTAACTTTTGATGACGTTATGATCCAGTACAATGGGTGCCTAATCCAATACATCTCAGACCCTTGGAGGAAGCCAGGCCTTCAAAGGCAGAGAAACATGTTCGAACATTACAGTTATAGAGATGCAATTCAAGGAACTTAATAAGCCAAGTTGGCAAGCATGGCCAGAAAGCCATCAGAAGCCAGGAAGAGGCAAGCATGGAATTCCTCTATGGTCGTCAGAAGGGAATGAGGCTGATGGCAGCTTGACCTTGGGCTTCTAGATCCAGTACTGAAACAACAAATTTCTGTGACACTATTTTGTGACATTATTACAGTATTAGTAGCCAAATAGTAAGTATAGCTTTCAACGTCATAAGGTATCTGGGGTCTGGATGCTTATAGCTCCTAAATACATGTGTTGAAATTCTAAACTCCCAGGTGGAAGGATAAGATCTTGGGGCCTCTGGGACTGAGTCATTCGGTATGCTTTCATGAATAGAATTAACATCCTTTAGGAAAGAAACAAAGGAGCTCTTATGACACTCTCTAATACATGAAGATACAAGGAGACAGTGTCGTGTATGTATCATCTTTTTTAGCTGACAAATAGACAGATAAATGGAGAGAGGAAGAGATATTCTTATACATAGTCACTTGTATCAGTTGGTCTTCCCCTCAGAATGTAAGTCCCATGAAGACAAGTGTTTTGTCCACTACCAAATTCATGGTGGCCTTAGATAAATATAGGTTATATGCACAAATAGTGGGGGAAGAACGTAGCCCAACATACTCCTGCTGATAAACATCAATTGCCATTTCTAGTACAGTGGCATTCCCATACCTGTTAAATTCTGAAATGCAGACCTCTGGGGTGCTCAACTGAGAGTCACATTGTGCAGTTCATGAGGACTTTTATTGTGACTCCTGACAAAAGTATGTGCTCTTTGGAGACCAGGGCCTTTGTAGGGACCCAGAATTTTGGAAACAAAAAAAAAAAAAACCACAAAGCTCCAAGTGGGTATAAGGAATGATAGTATATGCTTCTTCTTCATGGTCCTCAGACCCAAGCAGATGTCCTTGGGAAGCTAGCAACATGTCATGCATGTACTACCTCATGCAGAATGGCACTTTATCCTCTAAGAATGTTGCCCGTGAGGGAAACTGGTGCTCCATCTTATGCCTTTAGTAGGCCCTTCCAGCACACTGTAACTTTAGCTGTTCTAGATTCTGTGGTAAATAATATAAGCAGTGGAGTCCATGATCATGAGTTCCTCTACACTATTGCCCAAAATAAATTTCCTTATCAGAGGCTAGGCTATATGGAAGTCTGGGTCTGTGGATCCAACATTCCATAGCCCCAGATAGTAGTACTGGCTATCTGTGAGCTGGAAAGACAAACTCCCATCTGAAATAGGAATCTACCCTTTCCCATGTGGAAGAGACTAATGTAGTTGATTTACCACAAAATGAAGTGGCCACCTGGTCTTGATGAATAGTGTCCCATAGGGCGTTGTACAACTTTAAGACAACTTTAAAATTATCTGCACACCTACAGATCTACCATGGGGGAAATGAAGAATTCTTTACACAAAGAACATAACTAATTGGTAAGAAGCAGAGAGAAACATTATTGAGAACTAAGAACTTTGGGTCAAACAGGTAAAGGTCTGGTCTGTCTTTATTTTGCATTGGATAGGTAAACTAAAGGTCTTACTTCTTGGACTTTCACTACTTCAGTTCCTCACATATAAAGTTGAGCTAATGATATTTCAACTTCTCAGGATCTGCTAAAGTGTAGTTATAGCTGCCTAAGTGTCCATTACGATTACATCAATTATTCTCTTCATGAGAATAATTGGCTACTTAATTCAGAATTGTCTACTTAATTCAGAATTTTGATTACCTTTACAGGGAATTAACACAGGATACAATCAGGGAAGGGTTCTTGAGGATTTCAGCTGAATGTGAAAACACTTTATATAATACCCAGACTAGCTAGGTGCTGGTGGCTTATGCTTATAATCCTAGCTACTCAGGAGGCTGAGATCTGAGGATCACAGTTCAAAGCCAGGTTGGTCAGGAAAGTCTGTGAGACTCTTACCTCCAATAAGCCACCAGAAAAATTGGAAGTGGTGCTGTGGCTTAAAATGGTAGAGCACTAACCTTGAGCAAAAGAGCTCAGAGACAGCACCTGGGCTCCAAGTTCAAGCCCCCGTGATCTATCAAAAATAAAAAATAAAAGAACCCCAGACTCGGTAGAAAAATACCCCAGATTCAGTAGAAAATAGAGTAAAGAAAGCTACTGTTGTACGCATCTATTTATGTCTGTAATGTGTATCTCCTGAAGATATCAGTCCTTTCACATTCCTTTTCAAATAGAGTTAGCCCCATTAGCACTGCTGCAGAAGTGAGAAGTCGCCTTCCTTGTCTCTTCCCATGGTTAGAACTTCTGCATTGCTGCAACAGTACTGAGGGGGAGGGTGTCTTGTTCCCCTCAAGTGACACCCCTGCCCTGAGAGTTGGGAAAAGGTATCTTCAACTAATTACAGACAACTATTTACCCCACTCATATATTGAAATCCTAGCCACCAGTGTCAGGGTACCCAGATAAGAAGAGTTCAGGAAGGAATTAGATTCAGATAAAGTCACAGGGCAAGACCCACAGGTGAGGAGACTATCTTGATGAGAAGAGATACCAGAGAGCTTGCTTGGTCTCTCTCCTGCTAAGTGAGGACACAGCACCGTGTGCTTCTACAAGTCAGAGAGACCTCACCATAATCCAACCATTCTGGCACCTTGATCTTGGAACTTTCTAGCCTCCCGAACTGTGAGAAAAACACATTTAGTTTTTTAAACAAACTAATCTATGGTATTCTATTCTATCATACTGAGTAGACTAACACAGTTCTTGTCTTGCCTTGACTGATGTGAATTTTTTGTCTACTGGTAAAGAAGATGAGTGATTTGCTCCCAGGATTCTAGATTGGCCCAGGACTGAAGTGGCAGAATGTGGTGTGGGAAGGAAGTCCTGCTTCTCAGTCTTTCCTATTGGACTAGTGTGTCTCGTCTTACTTAATTTTCTGCTGTTATAAGTCATAAACCATAGAAATACACTCGGTTCAGTTGTGGAGGCTGTAAGTCTAACAGCATGGCATCTTATCATCTGGCTAGGATTCCTTCCTGTGTCAGAATATTCTGGAAAGAAAAGATAAGCATCTGGGATACAAAAAGAGAGGTGTGGGTGCGGGACTTGTGCTTTCTAATAGGAGCTCACTTTCATAATACTTAACCTACTCGCACAATAACCACCTTACTCCATTCATGAGGGCCATGATCTCATGTCCTCATCACTTCTTAAAGGTATCACCTCTCATATGAGAGGTGATAATTAAATTTCAACATGGGCTTTGGAAGGTACAATCAAGCTGTAGCAATTACATAACTATTTCACAGATTAACAGTTGTCTGTGCTGGTTTTCAAGTTTTTTAAAACTATGGTGTATTTGAAATATTACAACATTTCATAGCTTATGTTTGTAATATTTAACAACATGTTAAGTAGTCTTACTATTACATATGTTAACATAGATCTGGTCTAAATCATAGGAGGTCTTGATGATCTTCAAATGTAAAATGCCCTTTCCCCCTGCCCCCCACCTAAAATTATAAAAGGCAACAATGCTTGATAAGAAATGTACTCGTTATCTTGCCCATGTAATTGTAACTCCTTTGTATGGTATTCTCACAATAAAAAAATTAATTAATAAAAAAATATAAAATTACCCTAATTTTGATGGGTTTGGTTTGCGAGGATAAGCATTTACAGTGCTAGAAGCTGAACCCAGGGTGTCACATGTGCTAAGCACTCTATTACTGAGCTATTCCTTTAGCCCTGTGAAATTCTGTAATTCTTTCTGGTAGCCTATTTGGAAACACCTACCAACAAATCTTATCCCATTTAAATTTTATATCATTCTTACTACTTAAATAGTATCACTGCCTTGATCTGAAAGATCAACAAAGTTAATCATAATGAATTTAACCTTTTTTTCTCAAGATCTTATAGTAAGCATACTACATACTAGTTTTTCTGCTATTTCCCTCATCTAGCTTTCCTGAGAATGTATGCTAGAATTAGTATGGAAATGGGAAACTAATTGGTTTATCTCTGGAATTAGGTCGACGCTCTGGAATCATGCCATGTGGGCTATGGAGTTTGTGTAATTATTGGAGCAGCACCCTCAAATGCAAAACTCTCCTCTGACCCAATGCTGCTACTCCCTGGGAGAACCTTGAAGGGTAACATTATGGGAGGTACGATTTTTCATTTTCTTTTTGCCTTTTCCAGAAACTAGATATCCAGCATGTTTTTTAGCAAGAATTAAAGGATGGGTAGTTAGGAAGAGAAAAAAAAACATTTCTGTATGGAAGGAAATAGAAGGCAGAGTATCAAAAATAAGAAAGCACACCTTTCCTTCCCACACAGGTGTTTATCACATGTAGGAGCAAAAAGAGATGAAGAGTTTGACATTATTGGTAGGACAGAGGAGGTTGACAGATTAGTACACTCTTCAGAACAGAATAAACTTGAAGGAAGTTCACTGTGTTAACCCATAATTCTAACAAATGAAGTTCATTGAAACTTAATTTGCAACAACGAGCTAGGCATTGGTGTCTTATACCTGTCATCCTAGCTACTTAGGAGGCTGAGATCTGAGGATTGTTGGGTCAAAGCCAGCCTAGGCAGGGAAGTCCATGAGACTTTTATCTCCAATTAACCACCAGAAAACCAGAAGTGAAGCTGTGACTCAAAATGATAGAACACTAGCCTTAAATAAAAGAGCTCAGGGTCTGCACCCAGGTCATGAGTTCAAGCACAATGATCAACCAAAAAAGAACAAAAAAGGCAACTCTCATGTCAGGACATAGTAGAATCTCTCTTCCCTGGACTGGCCCACAGGAAAGATGAGGTATGCATATTGTAAACAATAACAGAAAGGGTGGGGTTTTTTGCTGTTTTGAAATATCTGGGTGGGTTCTCTTTCACTTATATGTCAGTACAACTTTGTATAAGTTGGTTATGTACAATTAAAATTTTATTAGTACAAAGTTATCAGTACTAGGAAAAAGCCTGTCATTGGCCAAACTTCCATGATTAAAGCTTGTTCTTTCAGAAATACAAGCTGTCTAAATTTTTCAATCAGAGTAAAGTTCAATTTAACAACTAAACACCATTTAAGAATTAAGCTGAATGGGTCCAAAAGGGATGAGATTCTTGAAGGGGTGACATTTGATCAGGATTCATTGTGTTCATATACTGCTTTGTTCAATAAAACCTCCCTTGTACAACTACTTAAACTTAATTTTTTGAAAAGAATTAAGCTGGTACTGACAAAGACTTCCATGACTGACACTGAATTTTCTTTTTTTTTAATTTTAATTTTTATTTTTTGTGAACATACTGTACAGAGGGGTTACAATTACATGGGCAAGATAATGAGTACATTTCTTATCAAGCATTGCAGCCTCCTCCTTTGTTTACCCACATCCCTTCCCAATCCCCCCTCCCCCCCCACCAAAGTTGTAAAGTTCGTTTTTGACATGACAACTTGTACATCTCATTGTTGCAACAGGTCCGCCTGTATCCTTAAATGACAAATATAGTTCAAGTTGTATAGTTCGCTTCCAGCATGGTGTCTAATGAGTATCATTGCTAAATTAGTTCACCCTTTGTCCCACCATTTCTGTGCTTCCCCTTCCCTTCCCCCAAATCAGATAAACTTACATACAGGACAAAGAGTACAGAAATCAAACAGTGACAAAAAGGAAAAAAGAAGAAGAAAAAAAAGAAAAAAGAACTGCATACAGTACAAAAAAACCTTGTTTCCACTTCTTGGAGTTCATTTCTATAAGTATCATTTTATAGGATCATATGCACATAGCTAATGAGGTTTTGTGATCCTCTCCTAAGAAGATCTTCCTTTGGTCTCACTGTGTGAATGTTTAGAGTTCTGTTTAATTTATCGTGTCCAAGTGTAATTTTTTTTGTCTTTTACCATCCACTGGGTTTACTTGTAGATTTATTTTATAGGCACATTCTAATTCTTACAAATGAGGAAAACCATACAACCTGTTTCTTTGGGTTTCCCTATTCTTATAAAACTACCAGAATATAGTTATGAGGACCTCTACCCCGTGACCTTATCTAATCCCAACCTCCTGCTAAAGGCCCACCTGTAGACAAAGTAGCTACTCTCTCAATACCCCACACTGTGGATTAAATTTTCACATGATCCCTTGAAAGACACATTTAAACCATATGCAAGCCATAGTAACATCATTGGCTCTGCTGAAGGAACTGATTTAGGTTCACTAACACCTTCATCACTTGTTTGCCTTGTCTCCTTCCTCCTCACTCTATAGAAACATGCTGATTGGAGACTTCAGAAATGAAAGCTAAAACAAACATTTTTGATTGGTTAATTATTTCAGATATTTTGAAACCCCAACAGGAAACTGATTAGTACACTTACTAAGCAACATAAAATATTTGCAAATAGAAATCTGATAAGAGTACTAGATACCACTATTTAAGACAAAAAAAAAAAAAAACCGAACCTCCACTTAGTCTTTTTAACCATCTCAACCTTTTGGAGTGGCCAAAAATTTAAATAGCTATAAAGAACTCTGAGCTCTAGACTCTTCTTCACCAATTTCTAGATGCACATTAGTGTTTTAAAATATCACCATGTGAAGTAAGCCAGGCCCAAAGAAACATAGGTCCCATGGTTTCCCTTATTTGCAATAACTAGTATATGTCTGAGACAAGCACAAAAGGTCAGATAGGTTGTTGTTAGGTGAAATGAACCCCAAGATAAGGATTCAAATGTTTTTTCCTTTATTGCAATTGTTTCTAACATATTTATAAGATGACTTCTTTGTTGCTTTGTATGTCCCTCCCCCATGGTATAACCCCTGTTTTCACTGTATTTGATGTTGGTATAATTTGTGGAGGGGAAGGGGAAAAACAAATTGTTTAAATAATGATACAGGTGGACCCATTGCAACAATGTTGAAAAATGAACTTTACAATTTGAGGGGGTAGGCAGGGATGGGAAGGGAAAACAAATGGGGAGGCAACAATGCTTGATAAGAAATGTACTCATTACCTTGCTCATGTAATTGTAACTCCTCTGTATGGTATTTTCACAATAAAAATTAAAATAAAATAAAATATCACCAGCATTTGCTTTAATCAAGTATGGTATGACAACAGACACATAGCCAACTGGCTTTAACGAAGAACATTTTGGGCCAGGAGCCAGTGGCTTGTGTCTGTAATCCTAGCTACTAAGGAGACTGAGATCTGAGGATGGCGATTTAAAGCCAGCCCTGGAAGGAAAGTCCGTGAGACTCTGATCTCCAATAAACCACTAGAAAACCTGAGGAATGGAGTTAGAAGCCAGTCCAGACAGAAAGTTTGTGAAATTCTTAACTCCTTTAACCCACACACACACTCATACCCACACCCACACTCACACACGCACAACTGGAAGTGAAGACATGGCTCAAGTGGTAGAACACCAACCTTGAACAAAAAAAGCTAAGGACAGCACTTATGCTCAGTATAAAAGCTAAGAGACTGCCCCATTGCCAAAAAGAACAGCACTTATGCTCAGTATAAAAGCTAAGAGACTGCCCCATTGCCAAAAAGAAATGGGGCAAGAAGAGAAGATGAAGGGTGGGTAGGACAAGGAAGAGGACTGGGGGAGAGGGAGGAGGAGGAGGTGAAGGAGGAGGAGGGGAGGAGGGAGGGTAAGAAAAGGGGAAAAAAGCACCTTATTTAGAGTTCCCCAAAGGAGAGGCCTCCAAAAGGAAGCATGTGAGTCAGGAGACAGAAGTAAATAAACAGAAAGGCCAGAATCTTAATTGTAGACTTTATTTTGTTTTGTTTCAGGGAGAAACAGGCAATGCAAGGTAGGCAAACCAAACTTAAACACCTTGAATCATTTCCATAGGTTCTCAGATATAAGGTTGGTCCCTAGTGATCTGTCAACTGGCCTTCAAGTGCAGAAAGAGTATTCTTTGGTCCAGTGCAGTCACTGTCTGAGCAGAAACAGGTTGGAAGTAGGACCCTAATGCTGGTTGATTTGCAAACCAAAGTCATGATCCCAAGCAAGCTCTCTCCTATCTCTAGGAATTAGCTAAACTTAGGAGGGTCCATCCCTTCCCTTGCTCCCAATAGAAATAGACAATAGAAAAATAGTTAATAGTCAATAAAAAATGTTTAACCTCTCTAAAAACCTCAATCCCCAAAGTTATAAAAATGATGTCAAAAACCAGGTGCCAGTAACTCATACATATAATAACAGCTAATCAGGAGCCTGAGATCTGAGAATGGCAGTTTGATACCAGCTCAAGCAGACAAATTCTGAAGACTCTTCTCTCCAATTAATCAGCAATAATAATAATAACAATAATAATAATAAACAGAAATATAGGTGTGGCTCAAGTGTGCAAAAAATCCAAAGAGTCATAAATCCTGAGTTCAAACCCCAGTACCAACACAAAATTAAATAAATAAAATTAAATGAGGAAACAGTCTTTATATTCATTACTATTTCAATATATCAAATAGTAAATGGCCTGAGGACAGGGTACCAATAGCATCTTTACTGTATTGCCCTCCAAAAGTTTGCACAGAATTGGATTTATTTCTGAGGATGAAATGTTCTTTTATGAAGCAGATCTAGCAACTCCATGGAGACTATAGCAACTCCAGTCCAACTACCTGGAGGGGACTGAGTGCCTTAAAGACAAAGGAGACCTATGGGCTACAGGGCTATGAGTATTAGATCTGCTTCCACCATCCATTTGGCTTACATGTATAGAATGCCTCAGACACTGGGTGATATTAATACACCTGAGCACAAACTGAGTTCCACTGGGCAAGAAATGGCTTGCTTTCGATGCTTAGGAAAAAGATCAAAGGGTGGATGGGTTAGTATCTACCATGAGTACTTTTGCCAATGATATACATAAATAATTCTTTCTTTAGTTTTAACATTTTTCAAATTATATTGTTTCTATCCTTTTCTTTTATAGAGTATAAAACCAGAGATGCTATCCCTGAACTGGTAACTATCTAAACAAAAAAATCAACATAGACCCGCTCAAAGTTTCCTTTTGAAGGAATCAATAAAGCATTTGAAATGCTGCAAGATGGAAATTAGTGAGTATTTATGTGAGTGGTTTATGTGTACCATCTATCTTTGTGAGATATCATGCATCTGACTTTCACACAAAATTTTATGAAACATGAGACTTCTCAGAATGTGTGAAAGTAGGTAATTGTGAGAAACAGTTTAGGGAACAATAACATGCTCCATGTCATTATTCTTGTTTAAAATGAGGATTCTTGACCCACTTAAGAAACTGCTATGCAAATCAGATTTTTTAGACTACTGAAGAACAAACGATATTGAATATTTTATAATAAAGCTTTCATTTTTATCTGCTCAAGTTCTAGCATAGATGACTAGGCATTTGAATTATGGTTTAATTATCAGCCAGAAAAGAGTAACACAGATTTGAAATTATCTGAGTTCCATCAGAAAGAAACACAAGGGTTGATATTGGAAGAATATAGTGATTGTCTACATGCAGCCACTTCTGGGGTGTGTGTGTGTGTGTGTGTGTGTGTGTGTGTGTGTGTGTGTGTGTGTATGTAGTACTGGGCTTGAACTCAAGGCCTCTTCTCTTTGCTTTTTGCGCAAGGCTTATGCTCTTCCACTTGAGCCATACCTCCCTTTTTTCAGCAAACCAGTGAGTGGGAGTTTGAGAAGATGTGGCACAGGGAAGAGGGCCCTGTCACTACTCAGGGAACTTTCTCCCCTTATTGTATCTGCTTCTCATTGCTGAAATCAGATCCCACAGTTACTAGTTTCCTGCTGTATTTTATCCCAGAGACTTTTTCTGGTGTCTAGAAGGGAAGGGGCAGAAATGAAAGTGGAGACAAGACATGCATGAAAATGTTACCATGCAATCCCTTCTCCCCATATAACTGATATAAGTCGATAGAAATGATTTTTTATTGAACAGTGGAGGGAGAAAAAAAGTAGAGACAAGATATGGGGGGTGGCACTCTCTCCACTTCTCTTCAATCTAGTATTAGAATGCCTAGCTACAGCAATAAGACAAGATGCAGACATAAAGGGGATCCAAATAGGGAAAGAAGAAA
>NW_012267286.1:12119595-12126195 GCF_000151885.1 Dipodomys ordii
CTAATAATCACACTTTAAATTTGTTTTATTTTAGGCTTCAACTTGTATTTATCTTAAACATATGTATTGTGTGAAATGCTTCCCTCCCATCTTGCTTCAGAAGTACTCTTACCAATATTTTGAGGGGGAAGATGGGTGAGAAGAGAGATTTAACTCGGAGCTTGACATGCATTGAGTTAAATTGTTCAATTGTTGTAGAGTTTTTGATTATTAATCCTGCTTCAAAAAAAACTATTTGACAGTCACTTTTACAATCCTTCTACAAACAGAACTGCATCTTTTCTTTTTATCTTAACATGCTAGATAGATTTACAAACTTGGAGCTGAGCTTGGACTTGAGCCATTCTCTTTCTCTGTCCAATCTATTTAAGTTTAAATAGATGAAGAATTTGGGGTAGAGGGTTAGAGGTTTGCATAATTATTAAACAATTCTGGCCAGAGGTGTATTCTGGTGGATCATTCTCCCAGACAGGAGCTCGTGTCTGTGCCTGGAAAATGTCCTGAAGTGTTTATTTTGCCTCTTTCCATGGCAATGCTTACATTGTGAAATCATACCTGGGAGTAAAAAGAATAAACAGAATCTCAAACAAATGTGGAATCTCTTTTTTATTCTAATTTTTCTTTTTTTCTTTCTTTCTTTTTCTTATTGTGAGAATAGCGTACAGAGGAGTTACAATTACATGGGCAAGATAACGAGTACTTTTCGTGTCAAGCATTGTTGCCTCCTCATTGTTTCCCTTTCCCATCCCTTCCCATACTCCTCCCTTCCCCTCACCCGATCCTCCCCCACCCCACCAAAGTTGTTAAGTTCGCTTTTCGACCTAAGGACTTTTACATCTCATTGTTGCGATGGGTCCACCTGTATCCTTAGTTAAACAATCTGTTTTTTTCCCTTCCCCTCCACAAATTATACTAACATCAAATACAGTGAAAGTATGGGTTATACTGTGGAGGAGAGCCATGCAAAGGAGCATAGAAATCATCTTATAAATATGATAGAAACAATTACATGAAAGGAAAAAAAACAAAAAAAACATTTGAATACTTATCTTGGGGTTCATTCCACTAACATCAACTTATCTGACCTTTTCTGCTTGACTCAGACATTCTCTTAAATATACACGTAATAGTGCCAGAATGAGAACAAAGAGAAAAGGGGGTAGAAAACAATGCTTAAAGAAGAAATAGATATAAATGGAAAAATGTTTTTCTTTATAAACATTAATCTATATATCCTGGGAACCAAACAAATTCAAGGAGAGGATAAACACAAAGAGATCTACAAATAGGCCACAGTTTAAAAAAAAAGCCTAAGGGAAAAAAATTTTTAAGCAGCAAGACAAATGTGATTCCTCAATTACGTGCAGTCTCTATAAGCTTAACAACTGTGCATAACAGATAGTGGCGTAATATATACAAAGAATTCAAAGGACAACAATGCCAGTTAGAATACTATCTTCAGTTTAACCATCTCCCACAGGTAAAGTCAAAATAAAGATTTTTTTAATTTTATTTTATTTTATTTGTGAACATACTGTACAGAGGGGTTACAATTACATGGGCAGGATAATGCGTACATTTCTTACCAAGCATTGCATCATTAGTGAAACTTATTAGAAGTCCAGCCTACATGAAGGAAAGTTATTGAATTCTTCTTAAACAGAAGAGGGAACACCTTAAAACTCCTTCTATGAGGCTAGTACCACCCTTGGATCAAAAACAGACACTACAAGAAAAGAAAAACAGGACTTGTATCCCTGAAGAAAAAAAAATACAAAGAACTTCAATGAGAGATCAGCAAACTAGACAATTAAAAAGCATCAAAAGGGTGGGAAGGTGGCTCAGCACTTGCCTTGCATTCATGAGGCCCTGAGTTCAATTTCTCAGCACCATATAAGCAGAAAAAGCCAGAAGTGGTGCTGTGGCTCAAGTGGTAGAGGGCTACCCTTGAGCTGAAGAGCTGAGGGACAGTGCCCAGACCCAGAGTTCAGGCCCCAAAACTGACAAAAAAAAGCATCATAAACCCTAACCATATAGTATTTATTTTCATGTGCAAGAATCATCATAGTTAGGACATGGTTAAGGATAATAAATGGTTACCAAAAACTCATGCATTGGAAGACCTGATCACCAGTTGGGGATGCTATTAGAAAGTGGTGGAAACTTCAGGAAGATGCCCTGATGGCTTCTCAGAAATAATTAAGACCTCACTCTTCACAGGCTCAAAAGTATAAAACTAAATTATTTTGAAAGATTTTGCTCTGAGAAGAGATTCATCAAGTCACCCAGGACTCCCTAGATAAGTATTCCCCCAGAACTTGTTTCTGCAGAATTTATTTCCCTATGTGCATTCATGAAGAGGTCCAGCTACTGTTCCTGCAGGTGGCATACATTGGCAATGTGTTACTGGTTTTGCACGCATTCAGAATGCAAGAGTTACAGGGTAAAAGAGGTTTCCACTAGGGTTTCAAGGGAAAGCGTGCGAGATCAGGCCATGTAAGGCAGAGTTTTGAATCCTTACTACATGAAGCTGTAAGTTTACAGCCCAAGCTTCATGAATGCCCCAAGCAGTTGGACAGACTAGGAACATCAAATAACTGCTAAAGAAAGTTACAGACAGGGAGCAGATTCATAGCAAGAGATAGACATGTGGGATTCTGTCAGCAAGGCTAGGGGTAGGAATGTTCAAGTTCATTAGACCTCACATCATGTTCTCCAGTAGGCAGAACAGTATGACTTTGAAAGAATTCTCACTAAATTACTTCATAATAAGAAGCAGCCAGATAACTGTCATTTTCAAGCCAGAAGATTTAAGTGAGATAAGACAGGAAAAATTACCCAAAAAAACAATGAACTTTCTACTTTCAGTGAAATCTTGCAGTTTGGATCTAAAATAAATTACCAAGAAAAATACAAATCCTGATAAAATGGGCTCATTTCAAAAAATGAAGAAAAACATTGGCTGTTTTTTTTAGCTGAACATGATTAATAGAAGAAAACTGAACTTTTGTGAGAAAATTATTTCAAAATGCCAAGGTTGCTTTCTTTAGGGCCTTGAAGAAATAGCATATTGTTGGATTGCTTGGTTCTGTCTTCTAGTCAACTATATGGACTCTAAATAGCATGCACTTCCAACTTGGGCCCTTTTCCCAGAATGCAAAATATTTGCATTTTTCACTGTACAAGAACTCTCTGATTAGAAAAAAAAGATACAGCAAACCCTTTCTCATTGTCTTGCTCTGAGAAGTAACTTTTGACAATAACAAATGGGACAATGTCTATCATTCTGTTAATATGCCATAGTTTACAAAGATCTAGCTGTCCCCTTTAATGTCCAATAGAATTCATACCAGGTGCCAATAGTTCATGCCTGTAATTCTAGCTACTCAGGAAGCTAAGATCTGAGGCTCACAGTTCCAAGCCAGTATGGGAATGTAAATCCATGAAATTTTTATTTCTAAGTGGAGCTGTGGCTCAAGTGGTAGAGCACTAGGCCTTGAGCAGACAGTCCCCAAGCCCTATGTTCAAACCCCAAGACTTGCACAGAAATAAAGAAACAAACAAACAAACAAACAAGATAACAATGGTCCACAAGAAATGTACTCATTATCTTACTCATGTAACTGTAACCCCTCTGTACAGCATCTTTTCAATAAAATAAAATTTAAAACAAAGAAAAAAAGAAACAAGAAAGAAAGAAAGAAGAAAAGAGAGAGGAAGAAAAGAGGGAAGGGAGGGAGCGAGAAATCTTTACAAAGTTTAACTACCTGTGTCAGTAACAGTTCTTACAAAAGATGTTATTACCATTCCTGTTATTATTTTCACTGTATTTTTATTTGTTGAGTACTAAGGTGATAGGTACTATCCTAAGCAGCATATAATTAATACCTTACCTTTGTTTCAAAACATCCTTGGAAGCTGGGAGCAATTGTTCAAGCCTGTAATTCTAGCTACTCTGGAGGTGGAAAACAAGGCCAGCAAAGGCAAAAAGAAAGTTAGGGAGACCCCATCCCAATCAATAACTACGCTGGTGACACAAGCCTGTCATGTGGCAGGAGGGTAGTGGTAGGAGGCCAGCAGGAACAAAATCTTCAGCCCCCTACCACAAGAATAACTAACGCAATAAAGGAATAGGAGCATGGCTCAGGAGTTAAAAGTAGATTCCTAGCTAGTGCAAAGCTCAGAGTTTAAAGACCAGGGAGCAAATAAATAAACATCTCATAAGATAAATGTAATTTCACGTTTGGGGTCCTGAAGGAGTCCTCTGATACTATAGAGAAGAATTGTTTAAAAAAAAGACAGGTCCCTTCTTAACACCTAAAGAACATGCAGATGTCCAGGCATCTGGTGTATGTGCTACTAATGTTGATGATGCTCCATGAATTTTCAAGTGAGAGCCTTCAGCTCTTGTCTATTCACCTAGAATCTTTTCTACGGTTGTTGGCACAAGCTGCTGAGAATGATTTTTTTTAATTCTGTTTTATTGTAAAGATGCTGTACAGAGGGGTTACAGTTACATGAATAATGTTAATGAATACATTTCTTGTCGAACACTATTACCCCCTCCTTTGTTTTTCTCCTACTATCTGGCTCCTCCCTGACTTCTTCACTCCTCCCCGCCCCACCGAAGTTGTAAAGTTAATTTCCAACATAGTGTCTTGTGAATATTATTGTTGCAATGGGTCATCCTGTGTCCTTATTACAGCATTTTGTTATTCTCCTTCCCCTCCCCAAATCAGGTAAATGTATATGCAAGATGCAGGGCACTGAAGTCAAATACAGTGACAACAGGGAATATACTATAGGGGGAAGAACATACAAAAGAAACAAAAAAATCACATAATATATTAAAAACAAACAAAAAACTCTCTGTGTCCATATCTTGGGGCTCATTTCTCTTAGCATCATTTTATATTGTCTTATGTATATAGCTTTTAAACTTTTCTGCTCATCTGATAAGATTATCCTAGACATATACTAATTGTTGTAAATAAGGGAAACCATGGGACCTATATTTCTTTGGATCTGGCTTACTTCATTTAATATGGAATATTTTAAGACTCTCGATTTCCTATTAGCTGTAAATTACACTAGGGTTCCCTCTATTGGTAAGATCTGACATTGACCTACACTATAACATCAAAATCGTTTTTTGAACCACTACTTCTCTTTAAAAGCATTCATAAACCAAGATAAACTATCACAAATAACTGGCATAATCCTGAAGAGTTTCATTGGCTTGTCTTTGTCTTTTTTATGAGCCTTGACATTTTTTAGTGTATGCAGTAATGGGGACTGGTCTAGCTTGACATCTAAAGAGAGATATACAAATACTCAAAATTCAATATCAGAAGCTACATGCCAAGATGAATATCCAACCAGTAAACAGGAGGCAAAAGATATTTCTGTAGAGAACAGATAAGAGAAAACTTCAGCAAAGAGGAGATAAGCCTCTGTGAGGACATCGGCTTTTGCCAATTAAGAAAACACTGAGAACCTTGGTAACAGCATGAGGAAAGTTCAAGGTTATTAAATCATTTGGTCTGGGGATGGGGATGGGGCGCAGTGGTACAGCCTTCACCTCTGGTGACCAAAACCCTTGTCTCAATCCCTAGCAACACTAAAGCTAAAAGAGTGCAATCTGTCATCACATATACGACGAGAGAGGATTGGCTGAATCTAAGAGAAGAGAAGCAGAAGAATTCTATAGATTAGGAATGGCCACATAAAGTTTTCAAGAATTTAATTCCGAAGCCCAATGACAATACCAAAAGTGTTTCAAGGAAAAATGGGCATATTCAAACCTGTACATCAGAAAATATGATTGGTAGCACTATGGAGACTAGTGTAGAAAGCAGAGTGGGAATAAGAACAATAATTCAGAAGCTGTGTATATGAGTACATTAGAAAAAAAATCTTCATCTGGACATGGTGACTCATGCCTATAATCCCAGCATGTAGGAGGCTGAGGCAGGATACTATGCCTGAGGCCAGTCTTTACTACAATAGTGAATCCCAGGCCTCCCTGGACTACATACTGACATCCTGTCCCAAAGGAAAAAAGGAAGGGAAGAGGAAGGAATGGAAGGAGGGAGGAGGGAAGAAAGGAAAAAAGAATGAAGGCAGGAGGAAGGAAGGAGTGAAAGAAGAGAGGGAGGGAGGGAGGAAAAAGAAAAAACATCTTGGAACTATAACTAAGCCATTTGGAGATGGTGACATGAAGCAAATCAATTTCAATTTCCATTAACTAACATCAAAATATTGGATCAATACCTCCAGGCCCTGAGCAAGATGGGCACCGGTGGCTCATATGTGTAACCGTAGCTACTCAGGAAGCTGAGATATGAGGGTTGTAATTTAAAGCCAGCCCAGGCAGGAAAATCTGAGGACTCATCTCCAATTAATCAGCAAAAACTCAGAAGTGAAGCTATGGCTAAGAGCAGCAACCTTGAGTGAAAAAGCTGAAGAGCAACATCCAGGCCCTGGGTTCAAGCCTCAGTACCTACACACAAAAGAACAACAACAAAGAAAAAGACCCTCAAGTCCTGACAACTAACATACAGTTGGCCCCTTATCTAGCTGCTCACCTCTCCCTTGAAG
>NW_012267287.1:4979-5320 GCF_000151885.1 Dipodomys ordii
ACTAACCCAAACCTTAATACCCTGACACATACTCTAATCCTAACATGTATATTAACATGTGCCCCAACCACTAACACACACAGTAACAAGTACCCCGACACATACAGGTACACTTACAAGCATCTTAACATGTACCCCAAATGTACCCTAACACTAACCCTAAGCAATACCCTAACACACGTCGTAAACCTAACACAATATTGACTTATGCCCTGAAACATCATAGCCTGCATAGTTCCCTAACATGTGCTCTTAAGCCTAGGTACCCTTACGAGCACCCTAACATGTACTCTAAATGTAACCCAACACATACCCTAACATGTGCCCGAAAAATAACCAAA